>NC_051307.1:180901097-181204128 GCF_015220235.1 Choloepus didactylus
AACTCTACTGCCAAAGATACAGGAGCTATGGACAGCACATTTTTAAAGCAAGTGGTGCTTCTATCCATTTTTAACCTTAAACTTCTGATTTCTCCCATTTTAGTCCTGCAGTGCCTCATTTCAGCTGATGTGTTTTGCTTGTGTGTTTATGTCAGCTTGGCCAGGCTTCTGGGGCTCTCCATAAAGTGTACTGATAGCGGCCCCAATAATTACTCTCCATGTGCTACTGTAGCGGGACAGGCAGCATCAGGTAATGGTGAAGACCCTGGGCTCCGAGTCAGACATTCCTGCTTTGAGTCCCAGCTCTTGTTCTCACTGACTTGTCACGTGACCTAACCCTCAGTTTCTTCATCATCACAATGGGAATAATTAGTGTCTCTGTATATCATAGGCTTCTTGGAAGTGTCACATGAAAAAATGTATGTGAAGGTCTAAATGGTGCCAGGTGTGTAATTAGTGCTCAGGAAGTTCTGGCAGTGGCTGTTACTGTTATTGTTGTTGTTATTTACAAGTGGCTTTCGATCATCTCTTCAGAGCCTCACAAAATGCATGTGAGGTAAATTGTATTATGAACGAGAAGACTGAGACTCTGAGAGTTTAAATGACTGCCCACATCGTTATGTACTTTTTAAAGTATTAAATCTTTCCCCTCTTCCTCTATCAACTCTATGGATTTCGGTGTTCAGATGAATGTTTACAAATGAACTTTGGACTAGCTCAAACGTAGTTTTGTTGTTGTTGCTCAGTACACAAACTCCTCCAATGGAACTAAATCACTTTTAAAGCCCTGTCTCCCATTGAGATTCCCAGGAAGCGATTATGAGTAAATGACCAATGCATATTGGCACAGAAATACTCTCCCATTCCCTTTGGCTTCTGCTTCTCCTTGACTAGGTGGCCATGTTGTCCTGTTCTTATGTGAAGTACACCTGTACCTTCTCCAGTCTAACGTGGGTGCTTCCTCCATCGCTGCCCTCACTGATTTCTCCTTTGTGAATGTTTTCAAAATTAAATTCCTGTCTTTCATACGTTTAATTCAAACCCTGGGCCAGAATAAAAGGTTATAAATTTCTGTCTGTTATGACTCCAAACTGGGACTAACTTGTTCTATATTAATGAAGAATATTTGCATGTGATTTGCATAGAAGAGGCCATCTAACTTCAGGAACTTTTTATATAAAGCTTAATTAGGACCTCCTTCCTTCCTTTCTGTTTTGGTTTATTTACTCTTATTTTAATTACACCGATTCAGTTTTGTCTCCTCTCAGAAGCTCCTAGAAGAATGAATGTCAAGGATGCTTTGAGCCACAAAGTGTGTGCATTGAGATCTTGCCCTGTGCAAGATGGTATACTGGGAGTCTCATACCTGGTGTTTCCTTTTCCTCCTTATGGCAACATCACAAAATAGATATATTCTTGCTTTTTGCAGATCAGAAAACTATAGTAGAGTAATGTCTGGGTGATGTAAGTTGGGCAGGTATACAACTTTATCTGAAACACAAATCTCACCATGATTGAGCAGAGATGAGCTTGGGTTTTACTACAAGTTGTGAAAGATGCTGCTAGTTTCACAGCCCAACTCAGAGGCCTGCTGCTGTCCCTTTCTCTCCACCCCTGGACTTAGAAGGGCCCTTTATTTCTTAAGCCTGCTAGTCTCTTCCCTGGGCTTTTGTGACCAAGGTGCTTCCATCCTTAATAAGGAGGTATCTCAGACCAGTTTGGGAACTAGGTTATGTGGAAATAAAATGGAAACTACCAGATGGAAATAGGGCTGGATCAAGGTTCTATATATATAATAAGACAGGATGACAGGATACCAAACCTCACCCCAAAAGCGAAGTGATAGTGGGAAAAGGCCCCTGGTAAGCTTACGTAGCAGGAAGTCTCCAAGAGGGGTGAGTATGAGATTCAAAGTCACTAGTCAAAGTGGTAGTCATGGCAAAACTGGGAAACAAGAAAGAGGATGCTTAATTGGCTAGGAAGAATTTGCTCAGACCACCGGGAGAGACTGGGAATCAATCGAAGGCATGGAATCTTGACCCTGTGAGCTGCCTCTGATAACCTGTGATTCCGCTGGTGGTGTAATGTTTGCCATATCCATGAGAGGGAGCCACCTGCTTCCCCTTTGCCAGCTGCTTCACTAAATCCTTGCAGGGACAAGAATAATCACCTTCAGATTTTGCCCTCTCCTTGTATCATGTGCCATAGAGAAAAAGGAAGGAGCATGAATGTTAGATTCTCGGAGACTCAGATTCTGCCTCTGGGACTTGCTGAAATCTGACCGTGAAACATTTGCTTACATATTTTAAGCTTATTTTCCTTTGCAGCCAATGTGACTGTTTATAATGGGAGGGAGTACAGGGTGCTTTGGGAGAACATAAAAGTGGCACCTAACCCAAACTTGGAGAATTTGGACAGTTTCCAAAGTAAGAAAAGACAAATTTAGAAACTGGACATTTTTCTTATTCATATATTCACTTGTTCACTTTCTCTTATTCAACAAATATTTATTGGACAGTGCTTTCCAATAGAAATAAATGTAATGTGAGCTACGTATGTAGCTTTAAATTTGCTAAAAAATTCTGTAATGCTAAAGTGACTATCATTAATGAAAATAAAAAGAAACAGGTGAAATTAATTTAAATGAATTTAATTCAAAACGGTCAAATTATTATCATTTTAACATGCAATCAGCATAAAAATATTAATGAAGTGTTTTACATTTTTTGGTACCAAATCTTCAAAATCAAGTGTGTATTTTAAACTTATAACACATCTCAATTCAGAGCTAAAACATTTCAAGTCCTCCTTTGCCACTTGTGGCCAGTGGCTGCCACAAGGTGTGGTAGGTTTCAGGCACTGTAGGAGGTGCTAGGGATACAACAGTGCACACTACAGACAGAATCCCTGTCTTAAATTGAGCATATAATGTAGTCATGAGTCTTCTGAACCAGCTAAATGGCAATGGAAAGGTGGGAGAGAATGTTCTTATCAGAAAATCAACATGTACAAAAGTCTGGAGGTGATAGAACATGGTAAGCTTTGGATGGAATAAAGTCTCAGAAATGAAAACAGAGAGCAAAGCAAAGAGTAAAAGAAGAGGCTACAGAGTCCTGGAAACCAGTTAATGAAAGCCCTTGAGTCATATTTGAAAGTTTAGACTTGATCTTGAAGCCAATGCAGAGCACTGAAGGGTTTCAAGAGTGACTTAATGAGATTTGCATTTATGGAAGATAATTCTGACTGTATTGTGGAGAATGAATTGGAGTAGGTCAAGATTAAAAGCATGGAAAATGGTGCAGCTTCTGTAAGAAGCAGTTTCAGGGTTCCTCAAAATGTTGAACATAGAATTGCCATATGACCCAGCAATCCCACTTCTGGGTATATACTCCAAAGAATTGAAAGCAGGGAATCAAACAGAGATTTGTACACTGATGTTCATAGCAGTGTTATTCACGATAGCCTGAAGTTGGAACTGATCCAATTATCTTTCAACAAATGAATGGACAAAATGTGGTATATGCTGGCAATGGAATATTATTCATCCATAAAAAGTAATGAAGTTCTGACACATGCTACAGCATGGATAAACCTTGAAAATGTTATGCTTTGTGACATAAGCCAGACATAAAAGGACAAATAATGTATGATTCCACTTATAGCAAATACCTAGAGTAATAAAATTCATAGAGACAGAAAGTAGATTAGAGGTCACCTGAGCCTGGGGGGAGTAGGAAGGGAGAGTTATTGCTTGGTGTGTGCAGTTTCCATTTGGGGTGATGAAAATGTTTGGTAATGGATGGTGGTGATGGTAGCACAACATTATAAATGTAATTATAATTGATGTCACTAAATTGTACAATTAAAATGGTTAAAATGACAGATTTTTATGTTTCGTATATATATTCCTACAATAAAAAAAAAAAAGAGTAACAGCATGAATATCATTTAGGAGGCTGCCACAGCAAACTTGGTAAGAGATGATGTTGGCTTGGACTAAGGTTGACAAGAAGTGAGAGGATGTAAAAGAGATTTAGAATGCACAAGATTTGATGATTAATAGAATGTAGGAAGTAAGAGGGGCCGGAGTCTTCCGTGATCCCCAGCCTTTGGGTAGACTTATGGGATAGAGGATGGAACGATTCATTGTGATAGGAACTACTGGAGAAGTGTCAGGAGGGGAGCTGGAGATGGGGAGATGAGATATGATGAACCCAGTTCAGTCATAATGAATTTGAACACAGATGCACATTCTGAAGTGGTGGTTGAAGAAGGTTTAATAAAAAAGAATCTTGTTTCAAAGTTGTGGGCAGGTTAAAGGGAAGCACTTTGGCATCAGCAATGATGGAAAGAAGAGGAAAGAGAAAGGATGGTTATCAGAGAGCCATCCAATATGAACTGAGGCCGTAGGTGGAGTGTTATGGATTTGATAAAACAGCCTGGCAGGAAGAGGACTGGGGGAGTAAAGATCCCAACCCACCCCTCCCCTCCTCTGAGCCCCTACCAGCTGGGAAACTAGGTTGATGTGGTTCATAGAGCAGTTTTCTGTGGCCCAGAGCACAGTGATGAAAGTGTGGAGAGTGTATTTAGAGGGACAAGTGAAAACTACACAGCACGAAGTGCCTCTGAGGCATCCAAGTGGAAATAAACAGTAGACTATTGCACACATGGGTCTGGAGCTCAGAGGGATAGTTCAGGCTAAAGCTATGGATGTAAGTCCATAGCTTAAAAATGGAAATACAACCCAGGAGAATGGATGGCATCTCCTAGGATGAGGAAGTAAAGTAAGGACAGAGCCCCGAGGACCACCAGTTTCCAGGGTGGACACCTTTTCCTGAATGGGCCTCCGTTGCTGCCTTGGAAGTATCCAAAATCGTATGGTAACAGATGGTTTTCTTATTCTGAATAATGACTAGCAAGCTTGATAGCACTTTGGTCTGTTATTTTTTTTTTTTTTTTTTAAGGCCTTTCATGATATGAATCAAACCGCTTTCAAGTCATTGACTTCACAAAATTGGCCAGTCAGTGATTATTTTTAATACTTTTTGCTATATGGTTTTCAGGCTTTCCATCCTTATTATTGCTTCAAATGCCTAATCACCACTCCTGGGACCAACTTGCTTCCTGCTAATGATGTATACTTGCCGAGTCTGTATTCTCTTTCTTTTTTAAGATCCCATCATCTAGTTTCCCGCTTCAGACTAGAAGCAGGCAGGGTATGGTTCTTCAGCTGCTGGGACTCCCTAAGAGAAATGGAGATGGAAAGCACAAATTGGGGGGAGGGCTAAAACATTATGGAAAAAACACATTTTAAAGAAGAGAGGGGAAAAAACAGGAGGAAGAAGATATGAGCAACTCTGAAAGCTTGTCACCAGCTGACCAGGATGCTGGGAGCTCTCTGGGAAGGAGTAGAGGTGGATCATCTGGATAGGAGAGCTCAGGAATCTATATGGAAATCAGGGTTCAGTCACCTGTGGATGGAAGGATGACAATACCTAGGGAAGGGTTGAGGGCCCATTTTAGGGTTTTCACTGGGGCTATGGTGACCTAGAGGAAATTGGACATCTTTTGCTTGAGCAGAAGACTAACTAGTTAAGTTTATCGGAATCAAATGATGAGGATTAGAAAAAGAGGCTACTGCCTGATGCTCACACAGGTGCCTTGACACTGATCCATGAGGGGTGCACTGGGTGTGTCTATTCAGTCTTGTGCTGCTGGGGGCACAATCTGGTAGTATACTGGAAGCTTCTTCCCCATTGGCAAGTGGGAATAATCTGTTCCCCTTGCCATCAATTCTAAAACAGTTATTAGTGCTGTATTAGAGGTAAGTGGGGTGCTTTGGGAACATAAAGGATAGCTATGGACTAAGCCTGGCACAACCTTGAAAGATAAGGAGGATTTAGTTTAGGAAAGAGGGAAAAGATGTCACAGATGAAAGGAACAGTACATGCAAAAGCATAGCAGTATATGTGGGTATTGATGAGGAAAATCAGTCTTCATAATAAACTGAACTTCACATCACTTACTGAGACATTGAAATCTCAACAAATAAATAGATCCTTAATGTACCTCTTCAGTTATTTAAAGTATTCAAATGCTACAGTGTTTTTCAAATATATGTTATCAGTATCCCTCATAGTTAGCTTTCTTGGATTTGCTAACTCATGACTACACATTAAGGGCTACAATAAGGGCAATGTATAGGCAACTACAGAAGCTCCTAGGAGGGGCTTGGAATCCAGTCTTGAGTCAATGGAGGTTTTCCAAGGGAAGTGATATCTAAGGTAAAATCTAAAAGGTGATTAAGAGGTAGCCAGGTGAGGGGGGATGGAGGGGTGTTAGGGAAGAGTTTTCCAGAGAGTATGGTAGATATTATATATGACTTCAATTCTTCGCCTCTCTCTGCCTGATTCAGATCTGTTGTCATGTAACTTGGCAGTGTCCACTCCCCAACTCAGAGCTTAACCATGTAACTGGGCTTAACCATGTAACTGGGCTAATGGTATTTTAGCAGACATGATGCAAGCAGAGGCTGGAATGAGCAATTTTGCATTTCTACTTGCACTCTTCTTGTACTGTACCATAGTCATGAGAACTTGCCTGGGCCAGGATGCTGGAGGAGACAGACAGAAGGAGCAGAGCCTAGTTGACCCAGCCATCCAGCTGAGGATATCCTATCTCAGTCAACAGCCAGCCAATCCTCAGACGTGTCTAAGTGCAGCCTAGATATGCAGAGCCACCTAACAACCCACCTCAGATATATGAGGAAGAAATACTTCTTATTGCATTCCACTGAGGTTGTGTGGCTCTTTGTTATGTAGCATTATTGTGACAATAGATAACTGATGGAAAAGACTGGGGGCCAGTGAATGAGTAAGGTACTTAAATCACTGAAAGGAGTTCAAACAATAACCATTCCCATTGGCTAATTTAATATATTGTCTCTGAACTTCCTTGAAACAGTTTAGAAACAGTTCCCATTGTATGATCAATGCCAATAGAAGGACCATTGAAGAACCTTGAGGCAAATTCTGATGTGGATCCTAGTGACCTTAGTCAAGGAAATTGAAGCCAGCTAAGCAGAGTCTTAGAGCTAAAGAGCTGGATGTAGTGATAGGAAGAGTTAAATGGATTAGTAATTTAGTATCCCTGAGTAAAGATTTATAAACAATCCATGGTATTCTCTTTTGTTGTTTCTATAAAATTAGAATACAACTTGATATTGCTGGGATGATCAGATATGACATTTAAACATGACAATCTATCAAGTGACTTAAGCCCATCAACAATCACCCAATAAACAACCTGCTCCTCTGTCGAAATTTCACAACCTAAAAGCTGAACCCAGTACTCTAGTCCAGTGGTTTTCAAAGTCTGACGTGCATCAGAATCACTTGAGTGAAGGCTTGTTAAAACGATATTTCTGGGTCCCACCCCTGAAACTTCTGATTCAGGAGGTCTGGGGGTTAGGGCTGCATAATTTTCATTTCTGACAAATTCTCCAGTGACGGTGATGATGCTGGTTGGAGACCACACTTGAATCACTGCCTTAGCTAAACTGCACCAAAATTTCCTAAAAAAAGTGCACACTCCAAAAAAGCCAGGACTTTGCACATAAACCATTCTCTTCATCCAGAGTGACTTTTTCTACTTTTTTCACCATTTGGAAACCTCCTCGGCCAAGAAGACTCATCTCAAATATCCCATGTGGAATGGAACTTTCCTGAGTCCCTCTGGAGTCCGCTTCCTTGTTCTGTGGGCTGCATTCTTAATAGCATATTATGGTTGTTCTAAACTGTTCACCACAGACAGTGTTCTAGAGGGCTGGGCATCATTTTAACCATATCTGCATCATATAAGACCTGACTTATAGTTGGCATTTAATAAATGATTTGAATGAATAACTAAGTGGATAAATGGCTTCTATTATTCTTGAAATTTATGACTTCACCAGAAGGCTATAAAAAATAACTACCAATTAGACCTAAGAAATAGAATAAATGTAAGCATATTCTTTTACTTTACCAGACTTATCAAAAACAGAGGACAATAGCTACCAGTTAGGTAAAAAAGCTGTTATGTTGAAAACTGAACAGTCTCCTGATTTGTGCATATGCCTTTGGTCTCATAGATGTAGGTTCACTCATCCATTCTACAAGCATTTATTCATTGCCACCTGTGTACTGGCATTGTGTCAGGTAGTGGACATATTACTTGTTACTAATTATGGCCCCATTCTTCAAAGTTCTTAAGAAATTTTAGCAAATAATATTAAGATAATATATTTTCACACATCTAGAAAATTTGGCATGTTTCTTCTTACATTTCAGAAATTAAAAGAAAATTAAGCAAATGGCACTAGAATTAGAAAGAATGAGCAATTCATTAGGCAATAAGAATATTAACTAGAAATTGGGAGCTTCTCTCCTATTTTAGTATGCACTTGAGCCTAACTGGCTAAGTTTTGAATATGGAGTGATGAGTTGAGTTGTTAATACAAATCACACATCTTTTATATACTTAATAAAATCCAAGTGTCTGGGATGCATTTGTGTTGCAGACAATTTATCTGCAGGAGTCAGTGAGTTGAGTAATAGAGAGGGATAATAGGAAATCAGTGGCTGAGAAACCTATAAAGTAAATTAACACGTGCCTTACTTTATTAATTTATAACAATAATGTAATGGATAAATCAATGAGGAGTGCTTTGAGAGAAATGGATGGAAGAAAGAGTTTCTCCTTTTTGCAATTTGTTGAAATCACTCCCTCTGCAGAAGAAATGTAGGCCAGACATAAAGAAATGTCCTGTTCTTGGCACAGAGGGAAGATCGTAGCATTGCGGAATCTGTGAGTGCTTTGCCCATATCCTTTGGGCCTGATGACTTCGGAAAGCTCCTGTTGACTTCCAAATGGTAGTGTCTGCATTTTTTTCTTGAGGACTTTTCCCCAAAGCATCCGCTCTAGGAAGTAGGCAATGCTTAGAAAATAGCTCACTCCCTGCTCTTTGGCATCTCTCAACAAATGACTAACAGGAGTTTGTATATAAATAGCTCCCTAATTCCTTGAATGGTATAATTCCTTAGCATTTATTTTACACAGTTTCCCATTTTCCTCTCAGGATTATGCTCCATTCATCCACAAAGGAAGCTGCTTTCTCTTCCTTATCTCGCTTCTCTACTTTCTTAGTAATGTTTCCTGCATCTCCCAAATAAATACTTGTACTTGAATCCTTTGCTTAGGGTCAGCATCTGGAAAAACCTAAATTAAGACTGGCTCAAATAATGTTGGCTCTTTATGCCTATTGTTCTTTGTTGTTCCCAAGGAGGGCCTCATTTTTCAGGCTGGTTTGGAAGTCCTGGTTACAGAATCCCATTAGCTTTCACCCCCTGCTCCCCACCCCAGGTTTCAGAGTTTTGATGAGCTGGTTTGGGTAGAAATCTGCTTACGGACGAGCATCCTGGACAGATGGGTGTCTCTTAAGGCTGCTTAGTTGAACTCTTCATTGTTGTCCCCTCACCCCGTCAGCTGAGTACTGTAGCTGTCTCATCAACACACACGTGCGGGAGACAGATTAGTGCTAATTAGAATGAGCTTTGTTCATTTTCTATTGCCAGTCTTCATTTCAGAGAGTAAACATTTGTCTCGGTAACATTAAAAGCGAGCATTTTTCTCCTTTTACTCCTTGCATTTCCAGACTTAATTAGCAGTTTGTTCAAGCTTCATAATGCCTTTTGGAGATGCTCTATCACTGTTCCATTTAGGAAGAGCATGTCCCCCGTAAGAGTTTTATGTGTGTAGTGGAGGGAGGTTTTGCAATGTGACTTTCTCTCAGCTATCATCTCCTCCTTTGACTTCTGTAAATACTCTCCTCTCTCATCTCCTGCTTACTCTCTGAAAGCACAGGATCTATTCTCCAATGATAGCCAGAATGGTCAGTTAAAATGTAAATTAGTTCATGACATTTCTCCTTGAAACCCTCTAGTGGTAACACAGCAGGGAAGGGAGCTAGGAAGTGGGAAGGGGTAGGGAGTGGCAAGAGATGGATTTGCAAATTCCAAAAGCCTTCAGTCATCCCCAGGACCTAGCAGCATAAACAAGCTTGATAAATATTTGTTGATTTGCTTTTTTTCTAGTTCAGGAAATGAGCTATGAGGAGTGAAAATGATGTAATGGCAATAGTGTGGGTCCAGGTAGCCAGAGATTGGGATACTTGTCATTAAACTGCTCTGGGCCTCATTTTCCTTGTTTTCATAATTTTTCCAGTTTAGGCCACAATGAAGTATTAACTATTGACATTTTTGTGCTATCTTTTAATGTATATATGTACATATTTTATAGGCATTTACCTCCAAATGGAAAGGCTGGTTCATAGGATATGCATATGTCCAGTTTTAGTAAATACTGGGAAATAAAATGGTTTTCTAAAGTGGTTGTACAAATTTGTGTTTATGAGAATTCTTTTTGCTCCACATCTTCACCAGTACTTTGTATTGTCAGTCTTTTTTCATTATAACCATTCTGATGGCTATATAGTGGAATCAAATTGTGCTTTAATTTTTATTTCCTTGATAACTAATGGATTGAACACCCTTTGCATATTTATTGGCACTTTGGATATTCTCTTTCTCAGAGGATATGTTCAAGTGTTTTTGCCTATTTTTAAAAAATTGAAGTGGCTGTATTTTTCTTATTGATTTATAGGAATTTTCTGTATATGAGACCTTTGTTGATTATATGTATTGCAAATGTCTTCTGCAACTCAATGGCTTGCCTTTTCACCTTTTTAAAGATGTATCTGGGGGAATAGAAGTCCTTAGTTTTACTTTAATCCACTATATTAATCTTTCCCTTTGTTATTGTGCCTTTTGTTCCTTTTAAATAAATATTTGCCTATCCCAGCATCATGAAGATATTCCCATATGTTATCATCTAGAAATTTGTTTCATAAAAATATTTAGCTCTGTGATGCATGTGATCCTGATTTCTGTGTACAGGGTGTGATACGGACTGAGATTCACTTTTGTCACCCATATGGATGTCTAATTCACCGAGCACCATTTAATAAAATGACCATCTTTGCACAGTGTACTTTAGTGGCATGTTTGACAAAAATCAAGTGACCATTTACATGTGGGTTTGTTGCTTGGATTCTGCATTTGTTTTAAATATCTATTTCTTTCCCCTTGCCCATAAATACGTTGTCTTGATTACCGTAGTTTTATGAAAAGCTTGGTATCCACCAGTGTCTGTCTTTGCTCTTCTTCAAATTGTCTTTTATTCTTGACCCTTGTAGTTTTCAAGTAAATTTTAAAATAAACTTGCCAAATTTCATGACCCCCAGAAAAAGAGTCTGTAATATTTTTATTTGGGATTGCATTGAATCAATAGATCCAATTTGGGAAGATTAGATAATTTTATAATGTTAAGATTTTCAATTCAGAACATAATATACCCCTCTATTTATTCAGAGTTTCTTTAATTTCACTAGTTTTTAAAACTTTTAATATAACATAATATATAAAAACATATATGATAACTTTATAATTTTGCTAAGACATTTTCTCTCAATAACGTTTTGTAGTTTTCTCCAGAAGTCTTACACATCTTTTGTCAGATTTATTAAATATTTTATATTTTTGATGCTATTGTAAATAACATATTTTTATTTTATTTTCTAGTTGTTTGTTGCTGGTATTCAGAAATCAAATTGATTTTTGCATATTAATCTTATATGTAACAAGCTCATTGAATTCACTTGTTAATTCTAACAGTTTATCTGTATTTTTTTCTGAGTTTCCATGTGTACAATCTTGTCTGATTTTACTTATTTCTCTTCAGGCCTTATGACTTACTTATTTCTCTTGCATTACTGTATTACTAGTACCTTGAATATGATGTTGAATAAAAGTATTGAATAAAGACAAGTGCATCCTTATTTCACCCTTGATTTCAGGGGCTAGAGTTTCAGTAATTCACCATTAAGTGTGATGTTTATATTATTATTATTAATATTATTATATTATTATTAACTACTATCATTACTACTATCATTTAGAAACCTATTATATATTAAAGGAGTTCTATTTTTATTTAATTTTTTAAAAATTTTAAGTCATGAATGGGTAGTGAAATATCAAAATTTTTTATATCTATTGAGAGGGTTATATAGATTTTTATTATATATTGTTAATGCAATCAATTGAGTAGATTAAATATAAACCAAATTAAATATAAAACCAACATGCATTCCTGGGAAAAACCCAATTTGAACATGATGTATTATCCTTTTCTGACATTACTGGATTGGATAGTGAAAATTTTGTTGATGATTTTTTCCATTCGTGTTCATGTGAGACTGGCCTGTGATAGCTTTCTTTTAATGTCCTAATCTGATTTCAATATTGATATTATGCTGGCTTCTAAACCTAAGTTGAAAAGAGATCCTTTATTTTCTATTCTCTAGACGATTTTGATTATCATTGTTTTATTCTTATTTCAGTATTTGGAAGAATTCACTGAGGAACTTATCTGAGCAAATAATGTTTGTTGGAGGATTTTTAATAATTGATCAAATTAATTTATATTGGGATTTTCAGATATTTTATTTCTTCTAAAGTTTAAGAAAGTTTCCTGTTAGTTTGATAAATTCTACTTCTCACAAAATATAATTTTCATCTAAATTTTCACATTTAATATTGTAAATTTGTTCAGAGTATCTTCTGTTATCTTTTAAACATCTGTAGGATCTGATGCCCACCTTATCTCATTTTTTTTCTTGATTGGCCTATTTAGAGAATCTAGTTTTTGTTTTATTGCTTTTATATTGTTGTGTTTGTTTGTATATATTATGTCCCCCAGAAAAAGCCATATTCTTTAATGCAATCTTGTGGGGGCAGACGTATTAGTGTGGCTCTGTATTTCCATGGAGATGTGGCCACGCCCATTCAGTGTGGACCTTGATTAGTTTACTAGAGTCCTATATAAGAGTGCAGACAGAAGGAGCTTGCTTCTTCTTCGAAGAAGGCTGTTGAAAGCTGACATTTTGGAGAAAGCCATTTTGAAACGCAGCCTGGGAGCAAGCAGACACCAGCCACATGCCTTCCTAGCTAACAGAGGTTTTCCGGATGCCAATGGCCTTTCTCCAGTGAAGGTACCCTTTGTTGATGGACACTTTATGGCCTTAAGACTGTAACTGTGTAACCAAATAAACGTTTATAAAAGCCAGTCCATTTCTGGTATTTTGCATCCCAGGAGCACTAGCAAACCGGAACAACAGTAGATTTGTTTTCTTTTATTAACTTCTACCCTTACCTTTAATACACTTTCCTTTTAGTTTCTTCTTCATTTTTATCATGTTATAACATGTATACACTAAAATGGTATAGCTTGGTGAATTTTTATATATGTCATGAGATCTGGATATAACTCATTTCTAACCCATAGAAGATTCCCTCATAGTCTCCTCAATCATTAACCACCCCTCCAAAGTTGCCTCTATTCCTAATCTATCATTACCAGGTAGTTTGTAATGATAAATGATGCCTGTACTACAACTCCATGCAAGTAGAATCACACAGATCCTTTTGCATCAGGCTGCTTTGGCTCAATATAATATACATGAGATTCATCCATTTTGTTCTTTTTTTGTTGCTCTGTAGTATTCCATTGTATGAATGTATCATAATTTATTTATCTAGACTTCTGTCAGTGGATATCTGTGGGTTTTTTCCTAGTTTGAATTCTTTTAAATAAAGTTTCTATGAAAATTCTTGTATGTTTCTTCCAGAGGAGATATGCACTCATTTCTCTTAGATATATACCTAGAAGTTAGATTATTGGAACATAATTTAGGATTGTATTTAGCTTTATTTGATAATGCCAAGTAGTTTGTAAAGTAGTTGAACCAATTAATACTCTCTGTAACAGTTGTTCCACAACTTTGTCTATTCTTGGTATTGAAAGTCTTTTTAATTTCACCATTCTGATGGATTTGAAGGGGTATCAAGGTATAAAATTGTGATTTTAATATGCTGATGATTAATAATAATATTGATGATATGATATTGAGTATCTTTTTGCATGCTTCTTAGCCATTTATATAGTCTGTTTTATGAAGACCCAGTTCAAATCTTTGCTCTTTTTGATTGGGTTGTTTGTCTTTTTATTTTGATTTGAGTAATTCTTTATATATTCTGGATATAGATTTTTGGCAGATGACTGTATTGTGAACATTTTCTCCCATCTCTATTATTGTTCCCTTAAGAGTATCCTTTTTATTCTATTAATAATCATTTCTGATGGACATATTTACTTAATTTTAATGATACCTGATTTATTATTTTTTTCTTTTTATGATTAGGTTTTTTGTGTCCAGGTCAAAAAGTTTTTGCAAACCCCCAACATCATGAAGAAATTCTCCTATGTATTTTTTCTAGGATCTTTAAATTGTTTCACTTTTCGCATTTCGGTATATGATCCATCTTGAATAATTTATGTTGTTGGTTATGGTTCAAGGTTTATTTCTTTCCATGTGAATATCTTGTTGCACCAGCACAGTTTATTGAAAAGACCAGCTTTTTTCCACTTGATTCCTAAGGCAACTTAGTTAAAAACCATATTTGTGTAATCTATTTCTGTATTTTCTATTCTGTGACATTCACCTGTCTAACCTTGCACTTGTACAACATTGTCTTATTAAATATGGCTTTATAATTCTTATAATAAATCATATAATCTGGTAATTTAAGTTCTACAATTTTTCTTTCATCTTCAAGATTGTTTTGACTACTTCTAGGTCATGCTGTCTTTTAATATTTCTTTTAATACAAATCTATTGGTAACATTCTTTAGTTTTATCTATTGTTAAATATCTTACTCTACATTGATTTTTGAGCTATACTTTCACTTGGTATAGAAGTCTAATTTGACATTTATTTTCCTTCAACACTTAAAAATGACACTTCACTGTCTTCTGGCTAACATTACTTGAGTTGAGAGGTCAGCTGCCAATCTTGTTTCTTTGACAGTAATGCATCTTTTAGTCTCTGGCTACTTTTAAGATTTTCCTTCTTTTTTTCATGTGTTTTACCATGATGTGCCTAAGTATGGCTTCCATTGTATTAATCTACTTGAGTTAATAGAGCTTCTTCCGTCTTTGGCTTGATGTTTTTCATTAGTCTTGGAAGAATTTTGGCTATTATATATTGAAAATTTATTTCTGCCTCATCTATTTCCCTTCCACTACTGGATGTCCAATTGTGTGTATATTAGACATTTCCAATATTCACATATGCCATTTATAATCTTCTTTATGCCATATTGTTTAATCTGTCTATTTCTTGGTCTGGTAATCCTTTCTTCAGTTGTGCCTATTCTATTGTGAAAATTGCTATTAAAATTTTAATTTCACCAATTGTATTTTTAATGCTAGAATTTCCGCTTGTTTTTTTCATAGATTCAAGTACTGTGGAGAAATTTCTGTCTGGGCATCTATTTTCTTTAAATATTAGCCACAGTTATTTTAAATTTTGTGTTTCATAACTCAAAAATCTTCATCATTCATAGGCCTGTTTCTGTTAACTGTTTTTCCCTTCCTTCTGTCTCTTGATGTATTTGGTGATTCTCTGCTGAGTGCTAGACATTGTGTTTAATAAATGTGAGTTATGAATAATGTTATTTTTCTCTTGAGAGGATTTTCTTTAGCTTCTGGCTAAAGGTTAGAGTGGATATGAGGCTGGGTTTCAGTCCTTGTAAGGTCTGGTCTATTTCTAATTTTTTCTAACTATGGGGCATAGACCTGCAGAGATTCTGCACTGAGGTGGGTCCTGAGCTTCTGATTTGAACTCCCCAATTTGAAGCAACAATAGCTTTGCTTAGCTTCTTGATTTCCTAGCAGCTGCTTTCCACTCTGATTCTCCAATTTTTGGCCTACTTGTTTTCTATATTGACAGATAATTAAATAGATAAAAGGGTCATGGAAAGTCAGCCTCACCTCAGTGATTTTTTTTCTTGTCAATAACATCATGATTCTTCATGTTTCATATATCTTGATAACTCTTCAATACCTTCAAACATCTCTGATGGCTTGAAACATGTTTTTATATTATGCATCCTTTTGTTTTTGGGTTTCATTGAATTTTTCTGGTTGTTCTAAATAGGATTTTGGTCTGACCGAAGCTGGTATAACAGAGCTACAAGGGGAATCTTATGGGATGTTTTGTGGACCAGATGTAGAAGTGAAATTTATCACATTCCTCCAGATTCCATTCGCCAGAAAATATTTCATGGCTCCTCCTAGATACAGATTGGCCTGTATCTTGAGTACCCAAAAGGAAAATAAAACAGTTTGGTAAATATATAGCATTTTCTTTTCTTTTATAGGCAGTGACTTGTGGACTTACTATATATTCTGCAATTTTCAGAGTTACCTTTAAGCATTTTTAGACCAATTTTATGCTAATGCTTAGAAGTTAGAGATAAGGTACACAGAACACTGTGTACAATTTTTTAAAGATTCAATTTTTATTAAACACCTTTTATGTGCTGAGCAGTTTGCTAGGCACTTTCACATCTGTTATATTATTAAATCTTCACATGACTCCTACAAAGTATTATTATTTTCCAAAGTTTTACAAATGACAAACATGAGACCAATATTGTTCTTTAATTTTTGCTTTGCAATGCTAAATAAAGGCCAATTAACTCATTCCATAAAGTGATTTTTTTTTATTGTGATAAGTTTATTTTATAACATATAGATGAAAGATAAAATACTTATTGAGACCAAGAGCTGTGGACCCAGTCTGCTGGGTTTCAGTCCTGTCTCTGCCATTTCCTGATTATTCAACCTATGCACAAATTACTTCCCTTCTCTGTGCTTCAATTTCCCCCTTGGTAAAATAAAGAGAATAACAAGCAGGTTGTTGTATTAAATGAATTAAACTTTCAAAAGAGCTCAGAACAGTGTCCATCACATAATAAGCCCTCAATAATTTTTAGCTATTAATATTATTTGGGCGCAGATAATTGCAAAGCTATTTCTGATAACAGGTTTATGTAATACTTGGTGGCTTTGTAAGAACTGTATGAGAATGTAACTTCCAAGAGGATAGGGACTTTGTCCCTCTATTGGAAGAATAAGGTTCTCCCTACTAAGTGTGCAAGCTACTGAATTTCAAATCAGAATAGGAGAACTGTTCAGCTCCCTTTGTTCACCTATCCTTGTCAGTTCCAGACCACAATCTCCATCATATAATTTTCCCACTTTTGCTTGCTGAAATTTTTGCAAAGAGATCTTTTCTCCAGTTATGAAGTCCTAAATTGCTCTAAATACATTAGTTGTCGTCTTATATCTCTTGAATTGGTGATCACTGTGGAGCATAATTAAAATGTTGGGAGGGGCATGTAAAATTTTGATGAAGTGGTAGATTTCTATTTTTTAACTTGAAAAATTATGCATTCATACTGTCACAAAACAACATGAACTGTGACTTGTGTTTCACAATTTATGTTCTTGATACGTTGCACATTTTTATTAGAGAAATTGTGGATTTACAAAACAATCATGCATAAAACACAGGACTTCTATATACCACCCCATTATTAAGACCTTAATTTCATGTGGTATATTTGTTACAATTGATGAAAGCACATTTTATAATTGTACATTAACTATAGTCCTAGTCTTAACTTAGGGTTCACTATTTGTGTTGTGCAATACCATGGATTTTTTTTTAATTTTTATCCTAGTAACATATATACAACCTAAAATTTCCACATTCAAATACATCATTCAGCGTTAATAATAATAATGTTTAAAATGTTATGCTACTATCACCAGTATCCATTGCCAGAATTTTTCCATCACCCCAAATAGATGTTTTATGCCTTAATTCTCTATTCTGTATACACACCCTATCCTCTGTTAACTGACATTCTAGATTCTGATTCTATGAGTTGGCTTATACTAATGATTATATCAGTGAGATCATACAATATCTGTCCTTTTGTATCTGGTCTATTTTACTCAACATGGTGTCTTCAAGGTTTAGCTGTGTTGTCGGATGTATCAGGACTTCATTCCTTTTTATGGCTAAATAATATTCCATTGCATATATATACCCAATGAGTTACTTCAATGAGTTACTTCCATTTTTTGGCAACTGTAAATAATGCCATTATGAACACTTATGTGCAAATATCTGTTTTGAGTCCCTGCTTTCAATTCTCCAGGATATGTACCTAGTAGCAGGATTGCCAGATCATAAGGTATTTCTATACTTAGCTTCCTGAGGAGCTGCCAAACTGTCTTCCACAGTGGCTGCACCAGTTTACATTCTCACCAGCAGTGAATGAGTGTTCCTGTTTTTCCATATCCTCTCCAACACTTGTAATTTTCTGTTTTTTTTAATAGCAGCCATTCTAATGTGTGTGAACTGATATCTTAATGTGGTTTTGACTTGCATTTCCCTAATCTCTAATGATACTGAACATCTTTTCATGTGATTTTTGGCCAATAGTATATCTTCTTGGAGGAATATTTATTCAAGTCTTTTGCCCATTTTTAAATTGAATTGTTTATCTTTTTGTTGTTGAGTTGAAGGATTTCTTTATATATTCTGGATACTAAACTCTAATGAGATATGTAGTTTCCAAGTATTTTCTCCCTTTGCAAAGGTTGTCATTTTACCTTCATGATAAAGTCCTTTGAGATGCCAAAGTTTTCAATTTTGAAGAGATCCCCTATTCTGGTTTGCTAATGCTGCGTTTTGAAAAACACCAGAAATGGATTGGATTTAATAAAGGGGGTTTATTTGGTTACAAAGTTACAGTCTTAAGGCCATAAAGGGTCCAAGGTAAGGCATCAACAAGAGGGTACCTTCACTGAAGGATGGCCCTTGGTGTCTGGAAAACCTCTATTAGCTGGGAAGGCACATGGCTGGCATCCACTTGCTCCCAGGTTTCGTTTCAAAATGTCGTTCTCCAAAATGTTGCTCTTGGGCATTTTGTCCTCTCTTAACTGCAGCTCCTCTTCAAAATGTCACTCTCAGTTGTTCTCAGGTCCCTCTGTTTGTGAGCTCTTTTTATGGGGCCCCAGTGAACTAATTCAGACACACTGTGAATGGGTAGGGTAACACCTCTATGGAAATTATCCAATTAAGGGTCTTGCCCACAGTTGATTGAGTCACATCTCCATGGAGACATTCAATTAATAGGTTCCAACCTAATCAACACTAATATGTCTGCCCCCACAAGACTGCATTAAAGAATATGGCTTTTTCTGGGGGACATAATATATACAAACCAGCACATCCCTTTTATCTATTTTTTTCTTTTGTTGCTTGTGCTATGGGTATAAAGTCTAAGAAACTATTGACTAACACAAGGTCCCAAGGATGCTTCCTATGTATTCTTATAAGAGTTTTATAGTTCTGTTCCTGTAATCACATCCCTGACCCATTTCAAGTTGATTTTTATAAATGGTGTGAGGTTGGGATCAATCTTCATTGTTTTGCAAATAGAGATCCAGTTTTCCCAGCAGCATTTGTTGAGGAAATATTTTTTCCCAATTGAGTTATTTTTGCCCCATTGTCAAAAATCAGTTGGCTCTTAATGTGAAGGTTTATTTATGAGCTCTCAATTCAATTCTGTTAGTCTATATGTCTGTCCTTGTGCCAGTACCTTCTTGTTTTGATTGCTGCCACTTTATAATAACTTTTAAGATTGGGAAGTGTGAGTCCTCCAACTTCATTCTTCTTTTCAAGATGGCTTTGGCAACTTTGGCTTCTTACCCTTCCATATAAATTTGATGATTGGCTTTTCCATATCTGTGAAGATCATTGGGATTTTTATTGGAATTGCATTGAATCTGTAAATTGCTTTGTGTAGAACTGACTTCTTAACAATATTGAGTCTTCCAATCCATAAGCTTGGAATATCCTTCCATTGATTTAAGTCTTCTTTGATTTCTTTAAGAAATGTTTCATAGTTTTCTTTTTACAAGTCTTTTAAATTCCTGGTTAGAGTTATTCCTAGGGAATTTTTTTTCTTAATTTCATTTTCTGATTGTTCATTGCTGGTGTTTACAAATAACAACTGATTTGGGGGTGTTGACCTATACCCCACCACTTTGCTGAATGCATTTTTTAGCTCTGGGAGCTTTGTTGTGGATTTGTCAAGATTTTCTATATATTGGTTCATGTCATCTGAAACTAGGGAAAGTTTTACTTCTTATCTAATTTGGATGCTGTTTTAGTTTGGTAAAGCTGATGAAATGCATTATACCAGAAATTAGTTTGTTTTGCATTGGGGATTTATTAACTCACAAGTTTGCAGTTCTGAGGCTGTGAAAAATGTCCAAATTAAGGCATCAACAGGATGATACTTTCTCCCTGAGGACCAGCTACTGGCAAGCTTGTGTTCCTCTGTCAGATAGCAAGGCACAGGGTGACATCTGCTGGTTCTTCTCTCCGGGGTTTCATTGCTTTCAGTTTCTGGCTTCAGTGGCTTCCTCTCTCAGGTAATCTGGGAGTTTTGTTTTGTTTTGTTGTTTTCTCTTTTATCCTCTTATAAAGGACTCCAGTAAGAGGATTAAGACCTACGTTTAATGTGGGGGTCACTTTTCAATTGAAATAACTTAATCAACAGGTCCCACCTACAATAGGTCTACACCAACAGGAATGGATTTAAAGAACATGATCTTTTCTGGGGTACATATAACTTCAAATCATCACAGATGCCTTTTATTTCCTTTTCTTGCCTAATTGCTCTGGCTAGAACTTCCAATACAATAGTCAGTTACAGTGGTGAAAGTGGGCATCCTTGTCTTGTTCCTGATCTTAGATGAAAAGCTTTCAGTCTTTCACCACTAAGTATGAAGTTAGTTATGGGTTTTTCATATATGCCTTTTATTATGTTGAGGAAGTTCCCTTCTGTTCCTAGTTTTCTAAGTATTTTTATCCAGAAGGGGTTCTGGATTTTGTCAAATGACTTTTATACATCAATTGAGTTAGTCATCTGGGTTTTTTGCTTCATTCTTTTAATATGGTGTATTACATTAATTGATTTTCTTATGTTGAAACACTCTTGCACACCTGGGATAAATCCCATGTTTTCATGCTATATAATTATTTTGATGTGCTGTTGGATTCAGTTTGCCAATAGTTTGTTAAGGATTTTTGTATCTATATTCATAAGAGATATTGGTCTCTAATTTTCTTTTCTTTTGGAATCTTTACCTGGCTTTGGTATGAAGGCAATGTTAGCCTCGTAGAATTAATTAGTGAGTGTTTCTGCCTTCTCTTCTATTTTTTGCAAGAGTTTGAGCATGATTGGTGTTAATTATTCTTGGAATGTTTAGTAAAATTCCCCCATGAATCTATCTGGTTTTGAGTTTTTCTTTGATGGGAGGTTTTTGATTACTGACTGAATCTCTTTACTAGTTATTTGTTTGATGACGTCTTTTATTTCTTCTTAAGTCAATGTAGGTAGTTTGTGTGTGTCTAGGAATTTGTCCATTTCATCTAAATTATTTAAGTTGTTGACATATGGTTGTTCATCGTATCTTTTTATAGTCCTTTTAATTTCAATGTGGTTGGTAGTAATGCCCCCTTTTTCATTTCTGATTTCAGTCATTTGTGTCCTTTCTCTCTCTTTTTAATTAGTCAGCTAAAGGTTTATCAATTTTATTGATTCTTTTCAAAGAACCAACTTTTGCTGTTGTTGATTCTCTCTATTTTTTTCTTCTCTATTTCATTTATCTCCACTCTAATCTGTGTTATTTTCTTCCTTCTACATGCTTTGGGTTTAATTTGCTCTTCTTTTCTAGTTCTCCCAGAAGGTTTCTGATTTGACTCACTCACTCACCCCCTTCCTTCCTTCCTTCCTTCCTTCCTTCCTTCCTTCCTTCCTTCCTTCCCTTTCTGTAAGCACTTACAGCTATAACTTTCCCTCTCAGCACTTCTTTGTGCCTCAGTTCTTCCATTAATGCCTCTTCCATATTTATTTGATTTTTTATATGGCACCATATTGCATCCCTTCTCCTTTCTACTGGATATATTTTTCATATATTTTCCTTGTGGTTACCATAGGGTTAAAATTTAACATCTTAAACATATAACAATCATAGTGACTTGATACAGAGTTGCCTTCAACAGCACATATATACACTGTGCCTATACCCCTCTGTGCCCTTACCTTCTTTTGTACTTGTTACAAATTATACCTTTTGTGTATTGTATGTCCAGAATCATAGATTTATCATTACTTTTTATGCATTTGCCTCTCAGCACCTGCAATAAGTAAGAAGTGGTGTTACATACCAAAAAATACAATTGTACTGGCATTTATTTTTACCCAAATGGTTACCGTTACCAGAGGTCTTTATTTCTTTATGCCACTTTGAACCACTGTCTAGTGTCATTTTCTTTCAGTCTGAGGAACTCCTTTTAGCATTGCTTGTAGGGTACATGTTGTGGTGATGAACTCCCTCAGCTTTTGTTTATCTGGGAATGCCGTAATCTCTCCCTCATTTGGGAATGCCTCACTTGATAAAAATTCTTTGTTGGCAGTTGTTTTTTTCACAGGACTTGAAGTATTTCAACCCACTGGCTTCTTGCCTTCATGGTTTCTGCTGCGAAATCAGCATTGCATCTAATTTGCACTGTCTTGTATATAACACGTTGATTTTCTCTTGCAGCTTTCAGAACTCTCTCCTTGTCCTTTTTCATTTAACAGTTTAATCAGTATGTGACGGATCATATTTTTCTTCAAGTTTGTCCTTCTTGGTATTCTCTGAGCCTCTTAGATGTGCATATTCCTGTCTTTTTCTGAGTTTGAGAAGTTTTCTGTCTTTATTTCTTTGAATATTCCTTCTGCTCCATTCTCTTCTCCTTCTAGGAGTTCCATAATGTGTGCATTGATATGCTTGATAGTTTGCCAGAGGGATCAGGCTATTTTCACTTTTTATAATTCTTTTTTTCTTTTTGCTCCTCAGTCTGATGCATTTCAATTGTCTTGTCTTCATTTTCACTGATTTTTTCTTCTGCCAGCTCCAATCTGCTGTTGAAACCCTCCTGGGAATTTTCACTGAAGTTATTTTAGTTTTCAACTCCATTAGTTCCTTTTGGGCCCTTTTAAAAATCTATCTCTTTATTTCTCATTTATTTCTATATTTTCATTCATCTCCTTGAGCATATTGAAGGTCACTTTTTTAATGTCTTTGGGTACATCCACAGTCTAGATTTTTATCCTCTTTCTTTGGATGGGCTCTCATTTTATGTTTGTCTTTCAATCTTTTGTTGCACACTATACATTTTAATAGTTTAAAATATTAATTGTGAAATTTATTTCCTGAGCTGTCTTTTTCCTGAGTTTGTAACCAGCTGGTGATATGAGAGAGTTTTTGGAATGTCAGCCCTCCTATCAGGAAGGTCTGTTCAATGCAAGTGTAAAGTTTCAAGGTCCTCCCTGTCTTTTCTAGGCCTGTGTTTTGTCCAGGGCTTGTGCTTGCTAGTGGCCTTAGGAGTTCCCCTGTTTACAAGAGTTTGAATGCTTCCTCTACTTCCCAAGAAACAGACCCTCTGCCTCTTCTGGGTGTTCCACTGTAGGACTTAAAGTAGGCAAACCTTTGCCCCAGGCCTTCCACCTTAATTATTGCTTATACTGCTTTTGTTGTCTTAAGCTGCTTTTGCCTGGAGGGCAAATTCTGAGAGGGGAACATGCTAGAGAGGAGTTTCCAAGTAAGTCTGTCCCAACTGAAACAAGGGCAGGGATCCACGCTACCCTAGAGATTGGAGGAGGGACGGGCCAGGAGGGGTACCAGGAGCTTCTTCCAGGCTCCCTGAAACTGCACTTTCTTGACCCACCTGGCACATGCAGCCCTTCAGCTGTCCTCTGGAGCTCTCAGGAAGCATCCTTCTTTGAGGACAGGTTGGGACAATGGCCACCCTCAGAGCTAAGCCCCTAGCAATCTGAAGTAGCTAACCAAAAGCCATGATCAGTGATTGGTCCATGCCACCTGGATTTGAGGGAAATGTATTTTTATGTCTCTTTCTGGCACCAGCAAACTACACCAGGGGCTGGACCCCATTGTTGCCTGCTGTGAGGTTTGGGGATGGAAAAAAGATGATCACTGTGTAGAGAGAGCAATTTACTATCAACTACAAGCCCCTTTCCCCTGCTCTTCCCTAGATGTGTACAACGTTCTATTGGACTCCAGATTTTGTAATACTTGATTCAGACAGTTTCTGCCTGTTTAACTGTTGTTCTTCTGGAGGGACTGAGTTTTGGAATGTCCTACTCCATCATCTTCACAAAATCCCTTGATTTCATACACTGTTAACAGTTCTTTTTTGTTTATGACAGATTTTTTTCCCCTTTTTTGGAAGTTGGGCACACATTTCCATGTATATTATAGTCATGTTTGTTCTTGTAGTATTCTCTCACTCTTTTTCACAAAATACAGTTATCTGTCAATCAATATTTATTAAGCACTTTCTGTATCACATCATGTACATCTCTACATTAGGGTCTGATCATTGGAAAAAGGGTGTTCAAGGAAAAAGAAGAGAATTACTTCTTAATTTGTTGGAAATGAATTAATAAATGCAAAAGCACTTGTTATCTTGCTACTAGTATTGTCTGGTATGTGTTCTGTTATCTTTCCTTGAATATTCTCCATTTTGATGTTCATAAAAATCCCCCTGAAGGACTAGGAACATGTCTTACATCTCTTGTGCTTCTCAGAGCCCAGTTAGTTGTTTGCCCAATAAAACCCTCTTAATAAAGACGTATTCAGTGAATGGATGGAACACATGTACATACACAGGAACAAAAACAAGCTCATGATGAATAATGACATAGATTTATTCTAGTGATGAGATGGCGAAATGAAAAGCATAGCATGGTATGTGAGTAGTAAGGGTGATGACATAGCTAAGAGCACATGTCTAAGGGGAAGCGGGAAGATTTTCAAGGGGAGAAGATATAACAAATGAATTTTGAAGAACAGAATAGTAACTAATCTGGTGAGGACAATGAGGAAGAGTGCTCCAGTGCTGTGATTTCCAGTATGAGACCTTCTGGGACCAGCAGGGAGTTTTTGGTGTTGCTGAGAGATCGGGTGCATGGGGTGGAGGTGAGTGGGGCTGACTTCATGGAGGGTAAACTGCAAGAGATAACACTGTGGTTGCATGAGGACTGGATTGTGAAGGACCTTATGTATTCACCAAGGAGTTTGTGTTTATTCCTAAAAATAACAGTGAACCATTGGAGTGATGGCTGAGATATCATCATATTAGTTTCACAAAAATCCCACTGTTAGTAGCTTGGAAAAGAGATTGAATATTAGTGAGTCAGGAGGCAGACTGGTCGATTATAAGTTGTTGTGGTCATATAGGTGAGAATGATGGAATGATGCATGCCCTAATTGAGAGTTATTAAAATGATGTAGAACTCTTGGGAAATGGTGGCTGATTGGAGTTAGGCAAAATGGAAGAGAGGAGTCGGGGGATGACTTCCAAATGTCTGGTTTGTTTGGCTCTGATAGAAAGGCACTGGTATTGATCATGGCATCTGAGGAAAGAGACAGAGGGGCACTGTCATTTTCTTTGTCTCATTTCCCTCATCTGTAAAATCACGTAGTCCCTGCCCTTCCCATCTTGATTATTATCAGATCCAAACAAGATAATATATTTAAGAATGCTTTTAAAATTATAAAGCAATTTCCAAAATGGTTCCTTATGACTCGTTTACATTTAGCCAAAATGTACAATTAAACAAAACAGAAGAAAAATTATAAGAACTATGTAAATGTATGGAGGGCAAAATGCCCTTCTTGTTTGGTTTTTAAATAGAAATAATGAATCTTTTGGGTTGATTTTGGAACAAGAAACATGTATGTACAATCCAGGTTTTCCTTCCCCTCTCTCTGTTCTTCCATCCTGTACCCTGATTTCAACATGTCATTTGTACAAGGAAAAATCCACCATCATTCTCTGTCGCCTGTTGGTTAAAGCTCAAAATCACCAGCTTCCCATTCAAGGTTTATCAGCATCGTGCAGCTGCATCAATGACCCTTCTCTTCTACACCTGATATGCATGTGCTCCTGCCTCCCTCTGTACACATGTATGTGCACACGTACAGGGAGTGTGGTCAGCAATCCCTGGTTAAGATTTTGGGCACCTTGTCAGTCTTCTCATCTGTAAAATGGGGATAATGATAACTATCTCATAGGGTTAATGATAACTATCTCATAGGGATGATGACTAGACAAAATTAAATATACATACATGTTACTACATATCATACCTAGCTGTGCCGGTTTGAGTGTATTGTGTCCCCCAAATGCCATTATCTTTGTGGTCTTGTGTGGGGCAGACATTTTTGGTGCTGGTTAGATTTGCTTGGAATGTGCCCCACTCAGCTGTGGGTAATGATCATTTTGATGAGATGTTCCCATGGAGGCATGGCCCCACCCATTCGGGGTGGGCCTTGATCGGTGGAGCTACATAAATGAGCTGACTCAGTAGGGGGAGGAAACTAGTGCAGCTGGGAGCGATGTTTTGAAGAGGAGCAAGCTTGCTAGAGAGGAACGTCCTGGGAGAAAGCCATTTTGAGGCCGGAGCTTTGGAGCAGATGCCAGCTGCCTTCCTGGCTAACAGAGGTTTTCCGGAGGCCATTGGCCATCCTCCGGTGAGGGTACCCGATTGCTGATGTGTTACCTTGGACGCTTTGTGGCCTTAAGACTGTAATTGTGTAGTGAAATAAACCCCCGTTTTATAAAAGCCTATCCATCTCTGGTGTTTTGCATTCTGCAGCATTAGCAAACTAGGACACTAGCAAACAGTAAGGACTCAATAATGGTGCTTTATTATTATCATTATTTTCCAACACAAACTCTCAGTGGACAGATCCCTCTTGCAGTCTTCTGGGGAATTTTTGCCCTTGGAAGTCTTCCTCTCCAGCTCTCTGTACTCAAGCTTCTGTGTGTGTCCTCCAGACCACTTGATTTCCCCTGTTCCCTCCACCCCCATCCCTCTAAATTTCTGTAACATTTTTGTCTGTTTCCAACATTTAAATCTGGATTATTGAGCTATCTGCTCTGTGTATGTTCACTTTGTCCCTTTAAGGTAGACCTTAAATTCCTCAATTGGGTGTATCTAACGCAGCGCAGCTACCCAGAAGATACAACAAATGGGGTGATTTGATAACATCTTTTTGTCTTTTAGAGTTATTAACATCTTTTCTTTTGGGGTCTTGTTGAAGTCCTTACTTCCCAGTCTCTCTGTATATCCAAATCAATCTTCATGTTTTAAAGAAAGAAAAATAAGTGCAAAAAACCGACATGGAAGATGTAACATTTTTTAGCTTTGGTCTAAAAGACAGGGGAGAATTTTGGTTTTAAAGCATTTTAATCTTCAAAACAGATGTGCCAGTTGGCACTTTTGGGTTTATTTTCTTTCACTCTCTGGCAGTTCAAAAATTGAAATTATAATCGCATTGTTCCCTAAATGTCCTAGTTAAAACCAAAATTAAGATTATTTCACCCAACTATTATTAAGAAAGATCTGTAGGAAGGAGTCCATAAAACATCCTTGTTTTCTTGATAAGAATGCAGATCACCTCACAGCTGGAGGAAAATCTGCCTCAGGCAGTTGAAGTCTTGTCCAGACAGTAGTAAATGGTTTCAGCAAAATGCCTGGAGCAACATACAACATTAGTGCTAAGAGGTTGCTTAAGATGGAAATGTATTTATGTGGCAACTCTTTAGTTTTATTTTTTGAATTCTATTCATAGAAACTAAAGGTTGTATTACTTGGGGAAAAAGACAAGCATCCCTATGAATACAAGCTCTGATACTTCTAATAAGGGCAAATTTACTTAACCTCTTCAAGTTTCAGTTTTCTTCTCTGTTAAATGGGAATGAAAATCTCTCCTCCAACAACAACATCAAAAACATGTAATGTCTTTCCATGTAGGTATTTGAAGAGTGTACTAGTCAGGGTTCTCTAGGAAAACAGAACCAACAGGAAATACCTGTAAGTATAAGATTTTGTGTGACTCATGCAACTGTGGGGATGCAGAAGTCCAAATTCCATAGGGCAGGCCACAAGCTAACTCCAGTGAAGGTCTTCGGTGAACTCCCCAGGAGAGGCTGGCTGGCTGAAGAAGAAATGAGAGTTCTCTCTTCTCCTTTAAAAGTCTTCAACTGATTGGATTAAATCCAACTGATTGGGTTCTCTTATTGCAGAATATACTCCCCTTAGTTGATCTTAGGTGTAATCAGCCATAGATGCAATCAGTTGACTGATGATTTAATAAGCCAGCCTTCTGGTTTATTAACCAGACACAAAATATCTTGGCAGTAATGTTTAGGCCAGTGCTTGCTTGACCAGACCTCTGGGCACCATCACCTGGCCAAGTTGACACATGAACCTAACCATCACAAAGAACAATAATGCTAATAAAAAAAAAAAAAAAAAAAAAAAAAAAAATCGGTCCCAAAGTAGCTCTTTGAGCAACTGTAAACTACTTTATAAATGATCTGGCAACTTTCCAAGTTTCTACCAAAGTCAAATTAAAAAATAAATTTAAACATGACTATCATGACCAAGATTTATTTAATTCATTAATGAGGGAACTGGCAGGATGTTAAGGCTGGTTCAAAGAGAATTTCAGAAACTGAGTCTATACAGGTTCTAAAAGAATGATTGCTGGAATAAGATTGCTAAATTAGATGCAAATTTGTTAATTTCTTACAGAGCAATAAAACTGTAATATTTGGGGTTAGCATGTCTACCATTCAAATATCATTTGTGTTTTTAGAAGGCAAAATCTAAAGTTAACATATACCTTCAAAAATTATGAGTCCTAATTAATGACAGTTAATCAAACAAAGATGTATTCTTCTAGAAAATTAAACAGTCCTTGTGAAGGTCTCTTAGACAATGCTTCTATGACATTGAAAGGACATGCAGTCATTAATCTTATTCCCAGGTTGTGAATATTTTTTTAACATTACCTTTTTTTTCCCCCCAGTATTACCTATCATTCACATTCCTGGTTGATAACACCAGTTCTTGCACTTCTTAACTTGGTTCTGTCCCTGTAAATTTAGCTGTTCCTAACTCCCTTTCTCCCATCAGCCATTTATTGCCCATTTACTCTGATCTTTTTTCATTTTTGCTTCCTCCTCAAGCCATTATTTGAATCAGCCTTAGCTGTTATACTAGAAACTGAAATAAACTATTTTGGTAATGCACAACTTCTAGCTACTATCTCTATGTGGTAAAACGCCGCCGTACTTCTGAAATCTAACACAAGCAGCCACAAAGTTCTATAAACTCCATGAAGTCCTGATTCTGTCCTTTTGTCTGCTGGAAAAATACCTTGTCTGAAAGTTTCACTTAAAGCAAATGTGCAATATTCTTGTGGCATCATTTTTCTAACCTTTTTTTCTTTTCAGAATCAAGTGATCAAGGATCTTCTAAACCAGAATACCAGGACCAATTAGGAATCAAATTTAGGGAGCTATTCCTAAGGGTGGAAGGTGTGTTGGATTTTCTTCCCTATTCATCTAAGAATAGGAATGTGTCTGCTATCATCTAGCTCAACTTTGTATCTTGAATGCCATCATTTTCAATGAAAGCTCATATCTAACATCCATTATGATTATTAACAAGCCAATGATTTCACCAATGAAAATCCATTTCTAAAATCCATTATGCTAATTAACAAAGCTCTGGTGTTGATCAGAGATAAAGACAATTGAGGCTTTGTAGATGTCATCTCTGTTGTGTGCTCCTCTCAGTAAATGTCATGTGACTATCTTGGAGTATATTCCCAATTAGATGTCATGCTCATTTACATTCCAATGTCTAGGCTGGAAGTAGATTAAAATAAATTACAATCTACATCACAACCTGGATTTAGTTCACTCTCTTGTGGAAGGCAGAGATGACATGGCACTTGCTGGGATGGAAACGTTTCCTGTCTCTAAGTCCTAGGAGTTCAGACAGTTGCAGAACGTTGGGAATATAGATCCCATTCACTGAGCCATGAGGAATTGAGCAAGAAAAGCACTGGTGACTCTGAAGTTCTCCCTGGAATGTTAGGATATCACAGGGGATAAGGACCAACAATTGCCGTGGCAACAGAAACTGGGAAAATATGAATGAGTAAAATGAACCGCCTTGTATTATTATAAAGAAAGAGTATCTTTTTTACATTGCTAATTTCTTTTGGGCAGTAGCATCTGTCAAACCTTCAGGAAAAACGAAGACCAAAAGAAACTCTGGTTTAAATTCAATTGTAAATGTGTCAGGTTTTATATTATGATAAAATCACAGCCTCCTTACAAGGAGGTTAAATCCCTAGTTAATTCAGAGGGAATTTAGTCTCTTCAAAGACGAGCAAGATAAGACAAAAACATGACCCATTTTTAATTCTCTTTAGAGTGCAAATTCTTGCTATATATTTTTCCTCTCCCCTTTACCTTAGGAAGCTTTCTCAGAGCTACCAGTGCAGAAAGATACTCTTGCTGCTTGGGAAGTAGAAAGATTCATGGCTTCCTCCAACACAGAAGGCCAGGGTAATTTTAGGCAAAGAGATCAGCCTGGGGTGATTCATTGGGCAGTGCACATTTTGTGCCTTGCCTGAGCTTTTACCTATTTATGACAGTGTAATTTCATTTGCTTTTAGAGATGCCACTTTGTGCTTCCTGTGTCAGACTAACTCTGAAATATGTCCAGCAGACAAGATACTTAACCTCTCCCAGCGATGTACACTGCATATAGCCAAGTGGCAGGGATAGAACCAGCCATAGATTTTTGATTCTTCACTCCAGAAATGGAGAGGTTGCAACAGTTGTCTGAAACTCCCAACATTTGTGGTTATGAAATTTCTGGATCCATGCAAGGCAAGGACTTACCTCCAGAATTAAGCACACAGTATAAATAATTATTTAACCAAGTGTTCTAGCTTCTGAATCAATTCTTGCCATGTGGGTGGTAGTGTACAGTGTCTGGTTTTCATGCCTTAACCATAGCCCTGGTTTCATCTAAATTCACTCCCCTTTTTTCTCTTTATATTAATTTCCTAAGTTTCTTTTAATTGAGTATTTGAGACTTTACATATATAGGTGATTTAATGCAAATATAATGAACCTCCACGGATACCTCTTCCATTCTTATCAAATCATGATATTGTTGCCAGACTTACTGATTCCATTCCTTTTTCTTCCTTTTCAAAGAGAACTATTATCATGAATGTGGATTTTTTATTCTCATTCATGTTTGTATACTTTTAATACATACCTTTATATCCATAAATGCTAAATAATTTTGATGCGTAGAACTTTTAAAACTTTATAACTACTGTGTAGTCTCCTTTGTAAGAATTTTCTATAATTTATTTATCTATTCTCTTAGGTTGTTTCCAGTTCTTCATCATTTCAAACAAGGCTACAAAGAACATTCTTATCCATGTTTCTGTATATAAGGGTTCTCTAGAGGACTGGACTAGAATGGAATTGTCAAGTTGTTGGATATGAATATTTTCAACTTTACTAGATATTGCCAAATTACTCTCCAAAGAGAAATATAGGAGCTATTTGTACATTCTGGATACTAAAATATTGTCAGTTATATGCACAGCAAATATATTTTCCAGTCTATGGTTTGTCTTTTCCTTCCGTTCACAGTGGGTTTTTTTTTGTTGTTGTTGTTATAGTTTTTATTTTAATGTATGTGAAGGTATGACATTTTCCTTTGTTTTGGGCATTTTGACTCTTATTCTAAAAATTATTTAATTTTCATGGTCATGAAGATGATGCCTTCTCCCTCATCCTCTGGCTCCTTTATCTATGAGAACACACTTCACGGATTATCCTGTTATGCGAGCACTACCTGGTTTAGTTCGAGCTAACCTAAATGCAAGACTCAGCACCTCTTGATACTCCCCTAATGAATCTTCCATCTTCCTGCACAAATGCACTAGTGAGCAAGGTAGACTTTGCTGAAGATCTCATAGTAGTGACAAAGAAGTGGTTTGCATCTTCCACTTCACAGTAGATAAATCAACCCCTCCTGTTAGCTATTTCTGTTCTCTCCCTTTGCTAAATTGTGACCTTGCTAGCGCTTTCTCTACCAGAATTAACCCTGCCCTTTTCTCCTCTTGGGATAAAACTACTCCTTTTTTTGTTTCATGAAAAACAATGTGGGTAACAGCTGACCAATAAGTAACAAGTAACATCCATATAAAAGTGTCATCTCAATAATAGTGGGTCCCTCACTAAAGGAAGTTCTCATAATCATTCATTCATTTATTAAAATAATATTTATTGAGCATCAACTAAGTGTCAAGCATTATATAAGATACTGAGTAAAAAAACCATGTCCCAGGTGGAAAAGGCAGAGGATGGGGATATGGGCAGGCTTCTCTGAGGAGGTGACATTGAAGGTGAAATGGGAAGAATAAGTAATTAGTCATTTCAGGGTGGGGTGATGAATTTAACAGGAAGCTAAATGACAAATGCAAAGGCCAGATGCAGTGAAAAAGATCTTGGCATATAAAAGGAACTGAAAAGATGCTAATTATGGCTAAAAGGAAATGTACAAGTTGGAAAATGATATGGAATGTGGATGGAGAGAGGCAGTGGTGAGGTTACTGATTGCCTTTTAAGTCTTCATAAAAGGATGCTAATGATTCGGTTTGTGTTTTTTAAGATGTTACATTGGCTATATGTGGCAGGTGGATTGGCAATATATAAGAGCAGACATTAGAGATTCTACATCTTCTAATAAAGACTGCTCACAGCCTCAGATAAGCTCCCTCTTTTCTTCCCCTTCAGCCCCTTCACTCAAGCTTTCTAGATCTACCAAATGAAAAATAACGGCTAGGAACTAGAATAACCAGGCTTTATCTGTAGCTTAGAGGAGATACAAACAGGTCTCAATGAAAGGAACTTAAGGGAATTCACTTGTGCTGTAGGAGATCAAATAGATATTCTCAACTGGCTTCTTATGATAACCATGAGAAGATGAAAAAGAAAACCATGTAGCAACTATGAAACATACCACAAAGAAGAAAAAAGCAAACAAGAAAAAGACAAAGAACTCAGTCTAGAAGAATAAAAGAAAAATCCATGCATATGCTTTATGTTATGGAAGAACATAATAGGACTGAAGATTCAGTTAAGCAAAAAAGAGCTCAGTGAATGAAGTCATGAAGTAAAAGGGTGTGGTTAAAAGGTCAAAGGATCTTGGATGATGAAAATCCCACTTTCAATCTCCAAGGCACAGTGCAGGCAGAAGGTCAAGACGGCAACTGAGGCAATTGTGTCATCACACAAATCTATCTAGTAGAGGAATTTATTACAAAGAATCTGAAGTATCTCCTAAAACTCAAGGACAGGAATAAATCCAGGCTACCATTAGGGACCAGAACCAAAGATTGGGAAGCTCAGAGTACTGTCTCACCATTTCTTGCCTTTTTTGCTACATTGTAAAACTTCCTACTTTCTCTGTGTAGAGTCTCCACAGGTTCTCAGTCCATAAGGAAGAATATGTTTATATATTATATTTCCAGATACAAATAGAGCTCTCTAATTGGCTGTCAGTCAGAATTCTGAATTTTTAGAAGAAAAATCTGATTGACCCAGTTGACGTTATGTCCAAGTTATTTTCAATTACCTCAATCCTATCAAGGGGGTTAAAGTCACAAAGTAATAATAAACAATTACCGAGTGTGAACTATATGTTAGATACTGTCTCAAGTGGTTTACTTGGAGTATCTTATACAGCCTTCCAGTATAGGTAGTATTAATATCATCTTTTTTTAATGAATGACTAAACTGAGGCTTGGAGAATTTAAGTTACCCGCCCAATGTCTCACAGGTATCAAGTGGCAGAGCCACGTTTCTAATCTGGGCAGTTTAGGTCCAAAATCTACCCTCAAACTTTGTGCTATTTTCCCAGTAAAAACAGGGGCCAGGTACTAAAGAACAGAGTATGTTTGTTTATGAACTGGGCAAGAAAGATGCACATTAAATTCCTATTATTTCTTCAGGATAGAGTCTTAAAAGTAGACTTATTGGGTCAGTGGATATACTGTCCAGTCACTTTCCTCAAAAGTAGCTCCAATTTATATCTCACCAGAAGTGAAAGTGCTTATCTCATCATATTATTGCCAACATTGTTTCCTAAAAATCTATTTCATCTTTGCCAATTGAGTATGGAGATAGATTGGGAAGAATTTATTGTGACTGGGGGTTGGAGGAAATCTTACAGAGGAAGTGGCGTTTAGGCTCGTCACTGAGGGCAAAGCAAGAGCGAGGAGGAAAGGGCTGGAAATCCACGTGCTGTTTGGAGAAGGCAGGGTAGTCCAGGTGGTTTGATAATAGTGTAGAGGACTCAATTAAGAAATGATTCTGGAGAAGCATGGAGGCCCGGATGAAATACTGTGACCTTGTTATAAGCTTTTCAGATCAGAGGTATTAGTATTCTACAAGAAAATAGCCCCCAATAATTTTATGTGAACTATTTGTCTATGATTGGATACATATTTTATATACACATATTTATGAGTATACATTCTTTCCTTGACTCCCCCCACCGAATCCCACCCCCTCACCTCCCTGCCATATAATCCTTTTCAAACAAGTACCCATTTTGTTTTAAAAAATGCTGATTTGGTTCATATAGGATTGCTTGTATTAGGGTAAAATAAATTCCTAAGGGGATGACAGGTGTGAGGGTTTTTCAGCTTTGAAATGTATCCTAGTAGCTACATTTGCATTCTATGAGAAGTCTATGCTAATATAACATTCACACTCAGAGAAGTTTAAATTGCAAATTGTGAAAGGCTGAAGTCGGTAAATAATATTTTGGGGGGAGGGGTAGTGGGGCTAAAGCAATATTAGATCCCCCTAAGAGTCATAGCAGGGCAGCGAGGAAGGCTAAATTGAAGGAATGAATTTGCAAGGTGCGAACTCCCTCCTGGAGCTGAAATCACCTATGAAGCCTGGGACTGGTAATGAATTCTGCTCTTCAATGACAGTGGTTTGCAAACTTTGGCGTACATTAGAATCACCTGGAGGGCTTCTAAATACAAATTGCTGGGCCCCACCCCCATAGTTCCAGAAGCGGGAGGGTTGAAGTAGGTCCTGAGAATTTGCCGTTCTAGAAAATTCCCAAGTTATGCTTTTCCCAGGGACAATACTTTAAGAACTATTGCTCTGTGAAAATCCTAATAATAGTATATTTGCTTGTGAAGGTAGCTGCAGAACATAACTAAATAAGAATAACTAAAGATTCTGCCTGATTCTGCTAATGTTTCTCCAAGGCTTTGAAAGATTCATTTTTTGTATTTTGGAAGGACGTGGTAGAAGGAAAGGGCAAGGGCAAGAAGCAGGTGCAGAGATTCCCCTCAACACACACACACCTGGGTCCGAGCCCTTGTTCCCCAACTCCTTTCTCTCCTGAGCTGCCAGATTGGAAGGAGAGAAATCCGACGTCTCCCAGGCTGCTGCAGCCGCTGCTGAGAGCAGCGTCTTATGCCAGTTTTCCCTGGCGGCTTCCGAGCCAGCCAGCCGCTCACTCTCGGTGATGATGTCAGCACTCTCCGCTCCATCACACCTGGCTGAAGGAATCAGATAAACTCCATGGGAAGAGGCCCGAGGAACGAGGCTCAGTCTTGACAGGTGAACCGAAGACCCTTTTGTTTTCTGGGCTGGGGCTGGCTGCCAGGTTTGTAGATTTCTGTCAGTCAGCTGGCTGCTACACTTCTCTGCTTCTCTATTTTCCTAAAAAAAGAAACCATTAGTGATTTGCAAGGCTGCTCCAGAGCACATGGTGTTTTAATGTGAAATGGAGATTAGGTTAGGATTGGTTAGGCAACCCCCTACTTTGGCCAGAAGCCACCTATGGGTGTGGGGCTAATTAATTAGAGCTGCCAAGGGGGCTGGGCAGGTAGACAGGTGCTACCTCTTGGTAGTGAGTGAGTTCTGTGCCCAGAATCTTTTGGTAGAATTCCTGAGAAGTGCTCTTCCAGGTGCAGTGTGAGCTGAGTGTTTCTCTGAGAATGGGCAGGAGCAGCAGCTTTATGTCCAACTCCAGGCAGGTGATTCATCTGGATTTGTTGTCTTGTCTGGCACTCCCCTGCTTGGGACAGCAGTGAGTTTTATGCCTGCTGTGACTGCTGCTCTGTGTGTCGGGTGGAACTCACCGTGATACCTTTCGGAAGTAGAATCTTTAAGGGAAATGTTCTTTGAGCCAACCCTACTCATCTTGGATCTGCCAAGGTGACCGTGGGCTGACCTCAGCATCTGGCCTCTCTCAGCTTGTGGGTTGTTGGGTGTCTGGGGAGGGGAGGGAAGTGGGTGACTTCCTCTATGGATATGACTTACTCTCGGACCAAAAAAATTCTAAAGGTTTGTTTGTTTCCTAATGCTATTATACTTGTTTGAAGGGCTTAATGGAATGGTCTTAAAAAGACTCTCTTCCCTTAGGGAGAAGGGATGGGAGTGTGATGTGATACTTCCTTTCTTGGTGCTGCAAGAAAGTCTGAGAAATATCCCAGGGGTCCATTCTGAATTACCTGGAAAAGCAACTGGGACCGGGGCTCTTCCTCCTCCCAGCAGGAGGGGCCCACCCCAAACTGTTTCCCATAAGACTGTGGCTTCCTTTCCCCTTGGGGGGACTGCACCTTCCATGGCCCCAAAGCCTCAAGGTGGTGGGCAGAAGGTGCTCCCAGACATCTGTAAATGGTTGACATCTCAATCTAGGCTGATTGGCACCAAAATGATCTGATTATTCCTCACTGACCGAGTTGCTCTCATGCTTCTCTGTAACAAGGTTTCTCAGCCTCGGCACTATTGATATTTTTGCCACATAATTATTTGCTGTAGAGGGCTATCCTGTGTATTTTAGGTTGTTTAACAGCATCCCTGGCCTCTACTCACTAGATGCTAAATAGCAACCCTCACCTCAGTTGTTAACAACCAAAAATGTCTCCAGACATTGCCAAATGTCCCCTATGGATTAAAATTGCCCGAAATTGAGAACTATTGCTTTAGTAGAAGGGAGATTCAGCACAGGTGGGAATCCTCTACTGGAACAAAAATCCATAATTGAACAACCAGGCAATTGCTTAGGACCCAGCCTACCTCCCTACAGTGAGAGAGGGAGGATGGTTTTGGTTTTCCCAAGTGTAGAACTCATGACATAGGTTCAGGTGGTTTATCTGGTTTATCTGGGAGATGCACAAGTGAAGAAGCAAGAAAGTACAACTGGAAAAAGAAGAAAGTTAATAAAATGTGTGTTGATGAGCAGATGTCTGATGTGCGTCAGCGAGGCTCAATAGCTCCGGGTACCTTCTGAGGAGAATGCATCCTCCAAAGAATGGATACTTGGGCAGTTATGCACTTATTCCCATTCCCCATTGGCGGGGGCTGCCCCTGAGGATGTTAATTCCCCTGCACTTCCTGATTGTACCTATTTTGCCATCTCAGGTGGTGCTGGGAGAAAACCTTCAAGCAAAGGAAAAGGGAGATGGCAGATGCTTAAGGTAGAAAGCTGTCAGCATGCTGGCAATTGCTTACCATAGCTATGGGTGAGTTGAGAGGATCAATAGGTCGGGGGCATCTATAGCATCTCCTTTATTCTATCTTTGAGAGTTTCCTAGTTCCTCAATAAAGCCTATACTTGAACCCACAATATGTGATATTGAGGAATTTGTCTCAAACCCTGCAGGGTATATGGCCAGTAGGACTCACAAAGTCACCCAACTTGTAAATAACTTTCTGATAGCCATTCTGTGGCTAAGGAGATAGGCTCCAGAGTAGAACCTGGTTAATGCTATCAAAAACTACAGGTAGTAGTAGGGGGAAAAAGCAGCTCAGTGCTTTGTGAAAATACCACGGTATCTGAAGTTTAGTTCTGCAGATTTCCCTGGAAGAGTTGAAATATTTGTCCTTTTCCATGGTATCGGCCTTTACAAAAGGTTTGTGATTTGACGGAACATGCACATATTAAAAGAGCTTGTGGAACTTTGCTGGGACTTAATATGCAGACAGCATGTTTACTAGGTACTCTGTATTCTAGCAAGTCTGATGAAAGATGAGAATTAGAGTTATTGCTGTCTTCTGTGAATAAGGGAATTGAGACGCGACGTGGAGGGTCTATGGGGATTTCAAAGACCTTGGCTCGTGTTATGTGAGTCCACAATAGCCCAGGATGATTGCTCTTGCTTATGGGCGGACAGGTTTGAATGCCAAGCTGAGGGGTTTGGATTTGATATAACAAGCCACAGGAAGCTTCCAGCGCTTGCCTAGTGAGGAAGTGACATGATGAAAATGGTGATGGAGAGCTCCATTCTCACAGCTGTTGGATAACAATTATTCTGTTAGGTGCCTAGTTACAGCAAGGGTTGGGGTAAGGAGAAACCAGAGTTGGAGAGACCAGCCAAGAAGCTGTTACCATAATACAAGGATAAGATGGTGTAGGTTATAGAGTCAAATCCAAATCCAGATAAGAATTCCAATCTTCTGGCAGCTCTTTCTAGATCTAAAATTAGTGCAGCAATACCAGACTGTCCTGATATTAATAGGAAAGTATTCTTGGAGAAGTCTCTTTACAAGTTAAGGGCCCATCTAACGTAGGTGGGAGAATCTAGTGTCATCTACTCAAGTGGTGGCTAATTTGGATGTCTACAGAGGCCAGGCAGATTGTCTCAGTTTGTCAGGGCTGCTAAGACAAATATCAGAGGCTGGCTGGCTTAAACAACAGAATTTACTGTCTCACAGTTTTGGAGGCTAGGAATCTAAAATCAAGGTATCAGCAGGCAGTGAGTTTTCCTGGAGTTTGTAGGACTCTGGTGCTGGCTTGACACAATCCTTGGGGCTCCTTGGCTTGTAGTTGCATCTCTGCCTCTCTCATATATGATCTCTCTCTCCTTCTCTGGCTTCTCTTCTGGTTCCTGCTTCCAAGTTCAATTTCCTTTGCTTATAAGGACTTCAGCCATACTGGATGTAGGGCTACCTTCATTTGGTTTGGACACACCTTGACTAATAACTTCTTCAAAGATCCTGTTTACAAATGGGTTCACACCCTCAGGACCAGAGGTTAGGTCTTGGACATGTCTTTTGTGGGGGATACGTTTCAATCCCCAACAGTTAGGTAAGGTAAGTGTGTGAAGGAGGTCTGATTTTAATGTACATACCCACACATGCATGTAGCATGGTAGGCACTGTGCATCTTCTGTCAGCTCTCATGAGACAATTCTTAAATGTTCAAAACTTTGAAACTTGGTTGATGTAACAGTGGTAGCTTGAAATGAACCATGGCAGGAGTATTTACACCACTGAAATCGGCAGACACTGCCAATCAGGATCCTTCTCCTGATTGTTATCTAGATGTTAACATTGCTAGCACACCACTAGGTTCTGAGGCATATCAAGGCATCCACATCCAGGATGAAGTGGGAGCTGCCACTCACCTTCAACCTCAATGGCCTGGTGGGAATGTGGGCTCATCATTTTGAGGTGCTTTAACATTTCAATAGTCACTTTCCTTTTATACATGATAACATGCAGACCTAGGTGGGTTTATAACATATTTGGGAAAAAATAAGGAGGCCAGAGTGGAATGACACAGGGGACAGATACTGAAAAATAGTATATTCTTGAAGCACTTATCCAGTCTCTGTCTGTTGCTCTAAAGAGAATTGTACAAATGTCATTCCACAAATATGAAGGAAAAAAAAAAAAAGAAACCATACCATTCTTCTTCACCCTAAACATGTAACATCTCTTTCAAGTTATTTGTGGAGTTAGGTATATGGAACTGAAGAACTGATGAGAAGGGATTTCGGACTACCAAGAAGCTAAGAGGAATATTTCTTACTTTAAATATTCAGTTATTTTCACTGAAGATTGAAGAGCAAATATAAATATAAAATTAGACACTATGAGGTTTGATTCTTGCATTTGTTGTCATAATCCTTGAGTTCTTCCTATGTCCATATCTGAAAAAAAAAAAAAAATATTAGTCTCTGTGAGTCCCCTTAATTTAAAACTTGGGAGACAGTTTTGCAGGGCTGACATGGGTGGCTTTCATTGCCTCAACAGGCTGTGATCTCTTGCATAGCATTTTAAAAATTATTATTATACAGAACTTCTTGTCATTCTGGGCAACTCCCAGGCAAGTGGGAAAGGATCCCAAATTTGGCTAATTTTATAAGAAAGGATCTAAGTACATTTCAGCAGCTACATAGATACTGAATAGCAAGAAAAGTCTCTTCTAATTGGCTCTTGTATGTGTAGAAGTTCCTGGGTTGCGGTGGGGGGATCAACAGTTAAGCTAAAAGCAATCTCTGCATCATAAATCTAAGTGCCTTGAAAAATATAACTTATTTTAAATTAACTGCATAGACATTTTTTGGGAAGCTTTCTTTACACAGAGAATAATATCACCAGGTAGCTAAATTCTTCCTTTTTACTTGGAAACTTTAATTAAGGTTTTGTGTTCTTTAACCTTGTCAGATCATTGTTCTGATCTAGTCTTAAAATAAGTTTTATGCCCTTCCTGACCTTCATTTACCTTTACCTTAGAAATAGATACAAGCCAACTTTCTCTTTCTCAAAATGAAAGTAGAAAAGCTCTGTACATTTTGAAATACTGCAGACTTACTTGGCTGGGGACTTGGGATTTAGTTGTTCTTTAGTGATCTCTTCGAAATGTTTGCTAGCTTATTAACTATTGCTTATGCCCTCTTTAAGTTGCTGTTTATCTTTGTACCATTAGAAGTCCTGTTCTTTCCCAAAATCAGTTTCTCTCAAGTGGGCCATCAGAAAGGAAGTTATTTTATTGACTGCAAACAGTGGTCAAAGCCATACTATTCATACGTCAGATGAAGTCAAGCCAGGAAGGAGGGCTCTAAGTTCTTCTGGGTACCTGGTAGGATTATATTTCTTAGCCCCCTTGTGGCTAGTTGCGGTCTTAGGAGCGTTCTAACCAATGAATTGTGAAGTGGTGTGTGTTACTTCTGGGCAGCAGCATTTAATTGCTTATTCTAGAGTCTCCAAAATGCACTTTTTCGCTCTGGATTGGCAGTTACTGACTGGCAGCATTCAGGTTGACACCTGATCTGTCAGCCAGGACTGAGTGTATGACTTTGACAGCAGTACCCCTACCCCACATCCCAGCCACCTCCCCTGTTGACCCACAACAGATGTTTAGTGCAAGCAAGAAAACACTTTTTTTTGTTTGCTTGTTTGTTTTGTTTGTTTGGAGCCACTGAGATTTGGGCATTATTTGTTACTGCAGTATAACCTGCCCTGTCCTGAGTAATACATATGCTAGGCAGTCCTGTGATTCTGAGGGAAGTGATTTGAAGTGGAAGGAAGTGCCTCCTACTGGGTGTACTTTGTTGTTTTCCTAGTTATCTGATAACTGGGATGTAAAACCTTAGATCATGCAGAAAATGTATAGCCAGTTTTGATGACCAGCTCTTACCACCACTCCCATCACTCCATTTTCTACTTTAGTTTTCTCGAATTTGAACTAAGACCTGAAGAGTGAGAAGAAGCCAGAAATGTTTTGTAATAGGGGTGGGATGGGGTTTTCAAGTTAGAACAGCAAGTGCAAAAGCCCAGAGATGAGAAATAGCTTGAGATAATGTTAACCTCCATGAGAGGGTAAGAAATTTTTACCTAATGGACAGTGTGGGTGTCCCTCTCAGGTCCATTTCCGGGACAGTGCATTGAGTGAGTGTTGAATGCTGATGACTCACAGCTGCCACCTTCTCCGGATCATTACCCTCTGCCACTGCTGGTCACCTTGAATAACCTATTTAACTTTGAGAAGTTCAGGAACTTGCATATGGAGTCAGGAATCTCAGCTTCATATTCCTGCTTTACAGTTATTAGTCATGTCATCTTGGGCAAGGCACTTAACCCTGCTGAGCCTCCCTTTCTGCTCTGTAAAAAGACTATATTCATTGCTGGTGAGAATGTAAAATTATTCAACCACCTTGGAAAATAGTTTGGCAGTTTCTTATAAAGCTAAACATAAATTTGCCTTATGAACCAGGAATTCGATTCCTAGATATCTACTGAACATACATGACAACATATGCCAAGCAAAGACATGTGCACAGTGTTGATAGCAGCAGTATTCATAATAGCACAAAAGTGGAAACAACCCAAATGTCCATCAGCTGTGGAATATCTATACAAGGAGGTGCTAGTCAGCAATAAAAAGGGATGAACTACAGATACATGCCAAAATATAAACTTCAAAAATATTGTGCTACATGCCAAAAGACAGATGCAGAAGACTATGTACAATATGATTCCATTTATATGATTCTATTAAATTTCCATAAAAGGCAAATCTATAAACACCACAGATCAGGGAGTGCCTTGGCCTAGGGAGGTGCTGCAAACTAGCATGAGAGAACATTTGGGGTGATGGAAACATTCTAAAATTGGATTGTGGAGATAATTCCATAATAATTACCAAATATGGTTTGAATTACATAGTTAAAATGGCTGAATTTTATCGTATATATGTTATACCCCAATAAAGCTGCTAGCAGGAAACCCTTTGAGAATATTGGGGTGTGTGTGTATGTGTGTGTGTATATACTGTCTTTCTCTGAACTCCCTTAAAATATTTTTAGTAGATATGAGAATCTATTCCTAATAAATAACAAGTTGTATATGACAATAGTGAAAAAAAAAAGACTCTAATAGTAGTTACCTCCTGGAGTTGCCATGAGGATTACGTAAGGTAAGAACATAGTGGTAACTATCATTATAGCTGTTGCAGTTGAGCCATTGTTTCCCCTCTTATTTTAAGAGCAGAACTTCTTTTTCCTGGATACTCAAAGAACAGGATACTCTGGGATCTGTTGTACTAGCCATTTTGGTCTATCAGCTTGTTTGCTTTTTAACAGTCTTGAGTTATTTTGTTTTTCCTTGTAACTTGATTGGGGAATATTCAAATTTAAGAAAAGCTTTTTTATTCCCTCTGTACAGACAAGTTGCAAAACCCGGTGATTTCTCAGTGTGTCAGATGCCATAAAATGTTAACTTTTGTGAGTTGCAGCAAGGATACAGAATTCTACAACAGGCATTACATTATGATAAAATTTGTATGACTTTTGAGAAATTGAATACAGTATGTTGGGCCAAACATCGCTGGAAAAACCAATACATGTTTTCCCTTTATATCTTTTTGCCATCGGACACACTGAGAATCCCACCTAGATGACCTTGTGTTTTTGAAAGGTAAATACGTTTGCTGGTGTGCTGTTTCTGGCTAAGCCAGAAATTACTGTAAATTATGCTCTCCAAAAGAAAGATTACCACAATACATTAGTGTTTTGGGCATGTGCAGGATAGACCAATTTGGACCAATTTAAGCCGTCAGAGCAAGACTGCACCCAAATAGAAGTGCTTGTAGAAATGAATTGACGACTCCAGTAGTTTTAAATCAATGCATGCTGGGCAATCAGACTCCCTTATCGCTCCCCAAAATGACCTGCTTAAAGGAAATTGAAGCACTGTTACAGATGAGATAGCTGTGCAATCCACATGCTCAAAGTGGTGATCACCTTCAAATTTAAGCACTTAATTTAAGAGCTCCAATAATTTTAAATTGCTATGTGCTGCAAAGAGTGACAGACGGTTACCAGAGTCCGCCAGTATTTTTAAAACACTTCACTGTTCCGTGTTACGTATTTCTGGGGAAAGGTTCACAGCAAGTTGGAGCAAATTTCCAAATTAACAATTAACATTGAAAAATGAAAAGCGACATTGCAACAAACTTACGTTGGTTTTCTTTTTTTTCTTTACCAACTATGCCCCACCTCCCCTCCCCAGCCCCCAGCCACTCATCTTTTCTTTGGAATGAAAAGCCTTGGGGATTTGTGGGAGCTAAAAATAAGACTGTCTTTTTAGGTATGGAACCCCTGGTGAGGTCAGATTTGACAGTAAAGTAGCTTTGTAGAGAAGACCCAGGAAGAATGCCTCACGTAGCCAAAGAAAGAAGGGCAGCTTGCATATTCGGGACTGACTATTCCTGCTAGAGTTTTGAAACACTGTCCTGGACTCATAAGTATTGAGGGGCAATTAGACCCTGGTCCCAGTGTACTGAATTTTGAGAGATGCAATCCTGGATGGCTCGGGGAACCAGGGGCTGTGTCGAGAAAGCCTCTCCTGCCCAGAGCCCTCTTTGCATGTCAGGTCCCCGCCCCCGGCTCGCCCCTTTAACACCTTCCCTACGCTCCCCCCACCCCCCTTTGGTTCTGCTCAGTTTGTCCCTGCTCCATTCCTCTTTCCTCCTCTTCTAGCTCCCCTTGCCTTTCTCCTTTCCTGAGGTGAATTCCTCCCTCTACATTTGCCCTGTGAACCTAAATCCCAAATTACGGCTCCACATTGGTCCCTTCCCCTATCCCACTCTTTCCACTTTTATCTCCATCCATTCCGTCCCCATAAAGTTCTCCTACTTTCTAATATGGTTTCATTTTTCCTGCATTTGGATTCATAGTCAACACCCTCTATTTAGCCCTTAATTAAATAATTGAGGGTTTTTAAAAAAATCATCTTTGTTTTGGTATACTCCAAATATAGAAAGCTGTACCTGTTTGGGGTGTACAGTTTGCTTTTTGACAAATGTATGCAGTCATGTAACTTCTGCTATAATCAAGATGTAGGATATTTCCATCATCCCAAAATATTCCTTCATGCTGTCCCTTGACCCTGTCCCTAGGAAACCACTGATCTGTTTTTGTCACCACAGAGTAATTTTGTCTGATCCTGCCCCTATGAAATGGTGATAATAAATCTACCTCACAGGTTGTCCAGAGGTTGAGTGGAGACCCAGTGTTTCCTAGCACCCCTTAGGGCAAAGGAGAGAGCCTCCCCTAGGGGAAAAGCCTGAAATAGCCTCTTGCAAGCCTAGATTTCCTTTGAAGTTTTGTATTTTAAGTCCAAAAATCTTTTTTTCCCCTCCATTATATATCCAATATATCCATGTTTGCTGTAATTTTAAAATTACATTTTAAATTACTTGCTTTCCAGTAAAAGCAATACTCCTGAAAGATGTACCGTATTTATTCTGAGGTTTCCAGCCTGTTTGGCTGACTGAGACGCTCCCCTGAGTGGGGAGCTCTCACAGCTTGGGAAGCCATCTAAAGCCTTTCTCCTAGCCTGTGTCTGCCCCACAGAGCTGTCACTCAGGTTCTTGAAGCTCTTAAGTTAAGTCAGGACCCAAGCTAGATCTAGTAATGTGGGGCTCCACAGAATAATACTTGGGGAGGCACATAGCTTAAGAAAACTTGCTTTTTATCATGTGGATGGAAGGCAGGGACAGACTTCTACAGCCCTTCCATGCTGATGGGCTACCTCTGCATGTGGAATTCTCAGCTTTGGGTTAATTGTGTTCATTTAAATATGCTTCTTTTAATTATTAGTACACATTTATTGGACTTCTTTTATGTGCCAGGCACCATTTTAGGTGCCTAACTGCTTTTTGCGTTTAATTTACAGCAAAGATTCTGCTAAGTAGAAACTAATATCTCCATTTTGCTGATGAAGAATCTGAACCCTTGAAAGGAATTTAACCAAGTTACTTAACCTTGCACAAGTTCCCACAGGAAGTGGCCAAGTTTGGATTCATAGTCACATCAAATCCAAATTTATTTGCCGGCAGCATCTCTATAGTAAGAAACATTTGACACCCAAATAAAAGGTGAAAGTCCAGTGAATCTTCATCTCAAATATAATGGATCTTTACATAGTTAAATGAAGTATTTTGCCTAGTCTCCAATGACTCGTGAGTGTGTGTGCGTGTGTGTATGTATGTTTACTCCCAACCCCCATCATCACCATTCCCCCTCTACCTCCTTCCCTGGCTCAGAAATGGAAATAATGTTTCACTCTGGAAAGTCAGATCTTTGGGGAGGACAAATAGTTTTGATCTCCTGCAAGACAAATATCCCAGAAGGGAAATCGGTGAATGATAAACCACAGGGCTGGGCTGGATGGCATCAGTCACCTTGGGCTGTCTGGACCCATAAGTGGACTGAGAAGGGTTATGGATTCCAATTAGAGAGGGGAGGGCTGGGGAGTATGCATTGATTTAAGAGGCTCTTCCTCAGTAGCAGGCAAGTAGGCACAGAAATAGGCTTGGCTTCCGTGAAGTGTGGGGGTGGGGCGTGACATGTCCTTGGTTCTGGGGGAAGGATCTGGTTCCAAAGGGAAGCCAAACATCTCAGTGCTTCCTGTCTCCGGGCAGCCCCTGTCAGATTCCCATAGAGGGAGGGTAACTTTTCATTTGGAACAATGCTAATGGAGTCATTTGGGTCAGTGTCTCTGAGATAAAATCTGTCACTCCCTTCTGCAGGCTCATTATTTCTACCTTCAGGCTGCAAGGAGACAGCCAAGTACTAGAGGATAGGGCTGTTTCCTTTCATAGCTGATTCATTCTCTCTCTCTCTCCACATGTATATACACATATATATATACATATGCATACATACGTATGTATATGTATATGTGTGTGTGTATCTATATATATAGGACTGTGGTCTTAAAGGTGTGATGAATTACGGGCATACCTTTTGTCTTAAAGAAGGCGTCAGTGTTTAAACTATGCATGATTTCACTGCCCTTAAACACAACCACCAATATACTTCTGTATATGCTGTAGTGTAGCTGTTTAACAGCTATACTACAGCAACAATAACAAAAAATGAGCTGCACACAGGGCTGGACTCAGCCTGGAATTACACTCCACGTAACTCTAATTGTTCAGTAATTTAAACTGAAGAGTGGCATTATGTTGACTCGGCGATTTAAAATTATGCTAAAGCAGGATTTTGCCAGCTGGATTCTTGGCCTCGTTCAGGAACGTACTCAACTGTGTGCAACAGGGACCACGGATTCATGAGGGTAGAGAAAATGCAAAATTTTTAAAAAGGCACGGTTTTCCAGAATCCAGCAAACAATCACCAATCAAGGTGCTAGAACTTCAGGAGGGGTCGGGAGGCTGTGATTATTTAAAGTGTTAGTGGCTTGTACTTATATGAGAGAAAGGGGGAGCATCTGTGAGCTCGGCTGTCATTCAGAGGCCAGATGTCACCTTCATTTAACAGCAAAGGCAGGGACCTGTGTGCTGGATTTTTCTTCTCTTGCCCTTGAATAGCTACATTCTTTCCTAATGACTTGGTCAACTGTGCACCTTCCTGCCCAGTAACCTAGGGAAGTGTTGACAGTTAAGTGCCCTTGTCTCATGGGTCTCTAATTTTTTGCAGAAAAGCCCCTTTTCTGCAAAAGATAGCCACCTGAATGAATTCAGATGCCTCCAGGGTTTCCCAGATGTGAGCTGGCTGCGGACTGTGATGAATTCGAGAACAAAGAGGGAAGCTGCTTGATTTTCCATCATGGGATTTCACATGGCTAGCACTGCTTAAATGACCACCGTGCCTGACAGACCTCCCCTCCCATCCAGAGGTGTGAATCTGGGCCCTATTGCTGAATCTTTGCATTTTTCATTCTGAATTATAATGTAAAATCTCCCAATATTTAATGTAGGCAATTAACTAACCAACCAACCAAACACACTGTGCAGGCCAAAGAATATACCTCTGTGGGGAAACAGGGCTGGTGGACCACTAGTTTTGACATCTGGTCTCCAGAGTCTTGTCTTTTAATGAAGACTTTAGGTGATCCTGAGGCAGCACTGACAACCTATCTGAGCTACAATTATCTCCTGTCCAATATGATTGCTATGATTATGTCAATAGAGTATTTTAAGGATGGAAAAATATGTATAGTATAGTAACAGAAGACTGTAATAAAGTAAAATAATGTAGTATAATATATATTATTTATTTATAGAAAATATTCATCTACATGATGTGCAGAGCTTCATGAACAGTGTGTTGAGCGGAAAAGAAATTGGGACCAAGGTGATTGGTCAGGTTACGTATGGTCCTTTGGTTTGAACCAACAAGAACTGAGTCTGGCTAACTTAAGTAAAATGGAATTTATTGGAAGGATATAGTGTGGGTCATAGAATGAAATTTAAAAGGAAAAAGAATAAGCCTCCAATGCCTGGAAAAAGCAACTACCAGGGAAGCTCCAGGGATCTAGGATGGTTATAAAAGCTAATAAATTGTCTCTCTAGGGCACCTCTTCAGGATGAATCACCTTCAGTTGCCCTTGGGCCATTTCACTCAAGAGTCAAATCTTGGTAAAGAAACTGCCTGGCAAGCTTGTGTCATCCAGGGGGCAAGGCACCTGAATTGCTCCACGTAGTTGCGGTAGAGGAGTATCCCAAAGAAATATGCTGCTGTTACCAAAAAATGTGGAAATGGGAAATTACAGATATTTCTAGGTCCAGTATTCTATAAGGCTAACATTATTCATGGACCTTGGACCTGGCATAGTGAAGGGAAATCCTGGAGCAGCAAGCTGGAAGACGGGTGCTAGTTATTTTAGGAAATATCCTTCCTATCTGAGGAAATCTCCCTTCTAAAATGCAGTTATAGGACTTTTCGTGGTATCCAGACTTGGGTAGTTTTACCCTGGATAAGTAAAGGCGTTGTCTATGGCAGCCAAACTGAAGTGTACCTACAGGTACGTGAAGTCACTCACAAGCCTCCCTCCTCATACTAAAGCAGTGTTTCCCTTGAGAAAGAACAGCTTCTGCCCACTCGTTAATGCAACTATACAATATACAGCAAAGCATGGGGGAAAGACACTTTGGACTTCTTTCTTTTCCTCCCACTGTTTTATAAGTAACTGTTTATAAAGATATGCCATGTCTGAAATTTGCCATATTGGCTCCATGCACTGCTTGTTTTTATAAATATTTTGTTCATGTGGGACAAGCAGCTATGTTGCCTGAGCTCCGGCCCTATTAGTTTTTTCTCCTCTTGATTCTACGAGTTAATCACAAAAACGACACTTCTGTGAGTGGGTTTTTCCCTGGCGTGTGTCTGTGTCATGGTAACAGTAGCTGATATTGTTTTTGTCTGTGAGGAGAAATTGGCATGGATGCCAGCTGATTTAATGTGCATGTAAGGGAAGAAGTGGATTTTGAGAGCCTTTTAGAGTGATTGTGCTGACACCTTGAGCACAATCTGGTGCCTCATGGCGTTTGCTCACCTAAGTGCAGAAGACTGGGAGAGGCTGGAAGGTCCAGTGGTTACAGTGCCCACCTGCCTTTCAAGCAGGCTTGCCCCATCAATACCCATTAACTTAGCCTTTCAGATTTCCCAGGTGAGTTGGTGTTTCTTTCATCACACCTTACAATGGAGACATAGGTGATTATCACACAGAGTTGTATTTAAAACAACTACGCATCGAGGGATTGAGAATGCCTTTCTTGACCAAAAGGGGGAAAAGAAAGGCAACAAAATAAGGTTTCAGTGGATAAGAGAATTCAAATAGAGTCAAGAGGCTGTCCCAGAGGTTACTCCTATGCAAGCTTCACCTAGATATGCCAAATGACCACAGTATGATTAAGACAAAACAAACAAACAAACAAAAACACTACTAGAACAAGGCCAAGGTAGCCAGTATGAATGCAAAAGAGTAATTGGTTTTAGATCTGCAGTAGTATAGATTCCTCAAGGCCAATATGAGAGATATGTTTATGTCTGCAGGAAGGCGGCTTACGAACAGATTGAGAACAGATAAAGTGGTATCACCTCTCATGAAAGGGGTTTCATTGTAAAGTCCTTGAGGAAGGTAGGCATTGCATACAATTAAGATCCTTGAAAATCCACTCAGCTTCAAGTTAGGTTCTGTATGTATGGTTTTCTATATATGCTTATACAGTAATTATGTATATACATATAAGCTAACATGCATAAATGTTCTATGTATATGTAATACATATGTGTATGGATGATATACATAAAATAGAAATATATTTATGCATTTATTATATAAATAAATGTATAGCATAAATATAAACATATTTATAATATAGTATATATTTATAAGAACATATGTATTATATATATAGTGTGCACATTTATAAATGTATATATGTGTATGTATTGTCTATATTTAGATACGTGTTCAAAATGTAATTTTACAGTATTTTAAATATGTAAGTGAATGTGCCTGTAATTGAAATTCCAGAAGTTATAGACACATGTGAATAACTTCTCTCCATCTGAAGGTCTTGCTGAAAAGGTCTTGCTATAGTCTAGAAAAGTGCCTTCTCGTGACTCCATTTGAAATTTCCTCATTTTACTGCTGCACATAGAAGTAATCTGAGTTCAACATCTGGCCTTATGTTGGATTTTCTGCCTGAGTTCTACAGAAATTGAAAGCATGAGTCTTATTGGAAGTCTAGTTCTTTACCAATCTCAGGTTTGGACCTGAGTCATATGGGAGCACAAGAAGTAAAAAAAAAAAAAAAAAAAAAAAAAAATGGTGGTCTTCTAGAAATGCCTTTGGGAATGACAATTGTTTAGTATCCATTCAAAGAAAGACTGAGTATTCCTGGAAAATGGTTGATATTTTAAATCCTCGTAGTTTATTTACTCTTATTTTAACCATCACAAAAATTGTCATCTATCAGTTATACCCAAAAGTGAATATTAGAAGCCAGGGGAGAAACGCACTGGCTTGCATTTACTCTGAGCCTGATCACCTCAAATTATAAACAAGTTAGTTCTGTATTTATATCTGTCTGCAAAAATACACATGCATATTACATATGTGAAGTATTATGTAAATCAACAGTTATTATCACACACATCATTTTCCTACAAACTTCAATTCTATTTTCATAATTGTTTCTCAAAAATGATGTTTAGCATTTCTGTCCCCAATGACCTCTGCTTAATTGAGTATATTATGTGCCTTCTTTTTTCATTATACTGTCATAAAGCAAAAGATGCCTCCCTGCAAATGAAATTTCTTCCTGTCCTTTCTGCAGAAGATACAATGGGGGCATTTTCTGGCTTTTTGGTAAATGCTTTTGCTCTAATTTTCTCTGGTCTGTCTCTAAAGAACTGAAATTGGTTTTTGAGTGTGGCTTTTGGAATCCATCTCATTATATTAGATCATTTGTCATTGTAAAAGTAAACATTAAAAAAATCAAGATAAGGGAATGTAGAAAAAGAAGCTGTGTTTCTTCCTATGTCCTGTCTGTAGAGTATTTTAAGGGACACTCTGCTGACAGTGGAATTGGTGCCTCCCCGAGGTCCCATATACGCACAGTAGTCTCCATTTTGACAGGACTCTTAATTTCATCTCAGGTTGTTTAGAATGACAGGAATAAAATGGAAAACAAGAGTTTTGCATGGAATAAAAGTACAGTTCATCACAGCTATTAAAAATTCTAATGACATGAAAGCCAATTATTGCAAATTCAGGTGGTTACTCTGAATGCACTTTAGATTCGTGGCAGCTGAGGCAAACATTTCAGCCCCAGAAAGCTCCATTAATTAATTACCACTCAGGATTCTAACGCTTGCTTAGATGCTTCAGGATCCATGTGGAATACTTATAAGAGACATAGCTTAGGAAAGTCCAGATAGGCAAACTAGGCACTTAGTGACATTTTATTTCATGTACATATTGGATATTTATTTATGAGTAAAGATTTTACTTAAAAATATTTCATCGCATATTCCATTTTCCTTTATAGAGAAACTTCTATGGAAAATGTATAGCTGCTTAAAAAGAAAAAAAAAGTGTGTCTGAAGAGGGCAGCCTTTCCACAATTTCTTGGGATTTACTCCACTTGGATACACGCTGCATTGGACAGTTAATTTTTTGTGTGATTTAATGTTTGTGAGTGCTTTTATATGTGCTGATCTTAAATCCTACTCTCTTAAAATTAGGCTGAATTCTCCACCTCACCTTCCTCCTCTTTTATTTTTTTAAAGTTTCAGATTTAGTAGATTGCAACCAAAGTCTTCGAAACAGAAGGCTTGTATTTGGAGGAATTTACTTGTTAGTATTTTAATGGACTAGTTTATTTCTATATAGTTTTAACTTTATAATTAAATTTTTCCCATTTTAAGTATTACAAAATTTTTCATCCCTTGAGAGAAGAAAAACTGAAGTGTGTTTTTCTGCTTTTCTGAATATTTGATGGCTGCAAGGATTATCAACCATATGACAATTTTCAAGAAGAGTCATAAAAGTGCCCCCTCTGACATACTCCCTTTAGTCACAGAGCAGAGATTTTAAAAGTTTCCTGCTTGTCATAAGCACACTTATCCTGGGAAGTCATCCGCCAAGGGTGTTCTGTCCATGGCAGTTAGCATGGAGAACGAACCCGAATCATCATGACTGCCATGGCCGTGTTCTTCTCACTACCCACAGCTGCAAAACGGAGCCTTGTCACAACAGCCCATGGCTGAGGGGCTCACTGCTGCTGGGTTGGTCTTGGGGGCTGTTTTTGTAGAAGGGAATTTGGTCCTCACCACTCCCTTTCACAATAGACATGAGAAGGCAGGAGGAGGTCCTGGGTTAATGGTGTAGGGCTGGGTAGTGTCCCTGGACAAGTTCTTAGAGGGGAACACTTCCAAGAGTGATGTCTGTGAGTGATGAAGGAAAAGTCTGTGGTGCAGAAAGGGGAGTCTTTATTGCATTGCAGTTTATTTAAATCACTCTTAAAATTCAGCAACCTCCACCCCTACCTCAAGCTTTGAAAACTTCTCTGTGGCTTCAGATTGCCCTGTGGATTGACAGTGCAGTAGTAGGATCTAAGCTCAGGGCAACCTCACTGTTCTGAAGATTCTCATGGCTTTGAGGAAGAAGTGGTTGGGTTGGAATCCTGGGTTAGGAGCAGCCCCAGTCTGGGAAACTAGGTTCTCGCCAGTTTGTGGCCAGATCCTTAGCAGTTAACACAGTCCAGTTTGTGGCATCATTTATGTGAAAGTGCTTTGAAAAAAAATAATATATGACTATTCATAGACTCATATTTTCACAGAAGGTTTGACTATAGTTCAACCTCCTCAATTTATAGATGAGCAGAAATGACTTGATTATTGTCACATAGTTAGTATGAGATCCAATAAGAAAAAAACTGCTTTTCCAGATTTCTGTCCATGTACGTTGTATATCACGGAGCCTCCAAGATGGACTGCACTGGTCCCTGCCTCCTGAAATACATGTCCTTGTGTAGTCTCCTCCCACATTGTACTAGAATTGGTCTGTTTGGTCAATAATCACCAATAACCATTGACTACTAATAAGGACATCAAGGCTTCTTCCATTTAAAAGAAGTCTGACTACAACCACTGTGTATTTGCAAGTTGAGATATCTTCTCCAGAACACTTTGTTAGGCTGTCTTCAATCTGCTAACTTGGTCCATAAAGTCAATTTCTAATTTTCAGTTCCAGATATTCTAGTTCCTTGACATTTTCTGGAGGTAATGACCAGACATTACTTCCTAATGTGATGGTTTTCATACCACAAGTTCTGAAAGTAACAGTCACTACTTGGGTAGGGGTAGAGGGAGATAGAAGGCACAGAAAAAGGTAGCAAGACAATCTGTCAATCAATTCTTCTCACACACACATACATACAGGCTTACACATACACACACACGCCATCTTAAGCTCTCTGCCTCTGGGAATATCCTATGTACAAAAATCAAGGCATTGCTTAAAGTGTTCTTTGACATTTCAAGTTCCAAGCCAGTTATCTCAGGAATGAGAATCAAATTATTCACTCAGGCTGTCATATACCGGGAATTAGGTAACTCACTATTTTCTCAGCTTTCCTCAGTTATGTTCTATGGAAGACTAGATTCTTCAGATGTTAATAGATATTCCATAAGTAAAAAGAAGAGGGAGAGGGAAATAGGTAAGTTAATAAGTGCTTCTGACAAACAACATTGGGCAACTTGCTTGAACAATATGATCCAAAGGTCTTTGGAGCAGAGATTCTCGGTGCCTCTTAAATGGTAAAATACCCAGTGATCCTTCAAGAGAGGGGTTAGAATAGAGTTGTCTGGGTAAACCTCCCTGTTTTCCTGGTGCTTGCATTCCTGTGAGGTTCGTGAACAATGTATAAGCTACAGCCCTTGAGCCAAATCTGACCTGTTTTTGCAAATTTTGTTGGCGCATAGCCACACTCATTCCTTTCCTATTGTCTATGTTTTTTTTTCTCATGGTACAACAGCAGGCTTGAGTAGTTTCAGAAGAGACCTTATGTCCCACAAAGCCTAAAATATTTACTGCCTGGCCCATTATAGAAAAATTTTGCTAACCCTTGGTTTGGAGCATTTGGGGATTGTAGCATTGCCCCAAATTGACCAAAGAACTGTTTTCAGTGTCTTGTGCTGTGGATCCAGTTTCTATATAATACAGTCTGGGGAGCATGAGTCAGCTCTTGCCTTCCCTGAAAGTTGAACTCCGTACAACTGCCCTGCTATACATTTGGTAGAGGAGGCTTTCTGTTTCTCTGAGACAGGGAGTGGCAGATGGAGCCCAGTAGCTAAAAGCAAATCAGTTCTGTTTTTTTGTAAGACACAGCAAGATCAAGTTGATTACTGAGAAAGCTGCATGATAACAGGAAGCTTATCATTTATTTACCAAGCATCCTGTTCGCTGTTTTTAGTCTTGTGCAGGAAGGGAGCTGGAGGTTACCTCTTGCTTCTGTCACCAGGGACTTGCAGCTCTCTGTCTCCGTTAAGAAAGTGACTGCAAGACATGTTAAATTACAATGTAAAAATACGGGGACTTAATATTCTCATAATTGTTAAAGAGGAAAAAAATCCTGAAACTTGTCTTTTCCATAATTCAGAAGAATGTTTTCCTTTCCCTTAGGTACATTTCACAGGACACTGTATGCTTTTCACAGACATTACTTGTTATCATGGTAAGAGATGAATAGATTTTTAGCTAATAAAGTGTATTAATTATCTATTGCTGTATAACAAATTACTCTAAAACTTAACAGCTTAAAACAATAAGTATTTATGGTTTCACACACCTTCTGAGGATAAGGAATCTGGGAGTTTTGGACCAAGGTCTCTCCTGAAATTACAGTCAAGCTGTTAGCTAGGGCTGCAGGCTTTGAAGACTTGAATGGGATGGAAGGATCCCCTTTCAAGCTCACTTCAGTTCCTTACCATGTAGGATTCTCACAGGACAGCTCATGACCTGGCTTCTCCCAGAGTAAGTGATCTGAGGGCAAATGAGCATGTCCAGGACAAAGCTGCAGTCTTTCCTAAACTAATGTCAGAAGTGACATACCATCATTTCTACTGTATTCTGTTGGTCACACAGACCAACCCTGGGACAATGTGTGAAGGGACTAATGGGGAAATGATATCATTAGGGGTCATCTTAGAGTCTGGTTGTTTTAAACAGCATCAGTTGGTGAAGAACCTTCTTCTGCCCTCACTCTTTGCCCTTGGATTATGACATGCAACACCCAAGGACAGGGAATTGGACCTAACATCAATTCTACACATGCAACACCACTGGTAGCTCAAAGAGCCCCTTTTTGTCAATGAGATAGTGGTATCCTTGTTCAATACACTTTATTTCCACCTGTTGAAAAAGTCTCTTAATGTAACAATTTTATGACAAGGCTCTTTACGACTTCTGCTGGAAAAGTGTAATCAATATACCACTATATGATGTTTTCAGTGCTGTGACTGTTTCCCTCATGCAGTACACAATCTGCACAGCCTGCATATGCAGAAGCCTTGGGCATATGGATTGTAGTTAATTTGTTCACTGTATATTTAAAATGGCCAATTGCAATGAATCTCACCTCTTGTCCACCAGCTTCCTGGAATCTTGCAAACAAGTATTCTCTCTTTCACAGTGCTCTCTTAACACTTTCTAACATGTCTATTATAGCAATTATATACTCTTTCTTGTTATAACCTTATGCATTTATTAACTTCCCTCTTTAAAGTTAAGAAATGAATTTTTTCATTCATTCATTCATTTAACTCAACACTACTATATACTGCAACAATGATGGGTAAAAAGAAAAGTGGTAAAAAATTAAGTACCCTCCTCTCCTCGTACTTCCAGTGAGGGATGTAAACAAAACAAATAAATGATCAAGAAAATTTCAGGCAGTGATAGGAGCTGTGAATTACATCAGAGTAATAGGATAAATAGTGACTGGGGGTGGTCTTGCATGTAGTTCTTTGGGGGCAGGGTTTGGAAAGAAGAGGCAAAAGCCCCTTGGAGGAGAATCACATCCTTCTTTGTAACCCTTCTTTGCTAGCAGAGTGCCTTGTGTCCCGGCCCGCGGGATGTTCAACGGAGGCTCCGAGTCCTGTGAGGGAGGAATGGTATGGGACAAGAGACACGAGGAATGACAGCAAGACAGGTTTCTGATCAAGCTGCAAAATTTTATTGAAGAGGCAGGGTATATATACTCTAAGGGTGGAGGGAGTGGCTAGTAAGGACGGGTGGCGATCTAGGATTGGCTGCTGCTGTTGTTAGGGTGGAAGTCAAACGTAGGGGGATTGGCGGTTGCTGTTGCTGGGGGTCTGGGATTGGTGGTAGCTGTTGCTGGGGTGGATGGCCAATGGGCGGCTACTGTTTGGGCGCGAACTAGCTACTGCTTGGGCGGGAACTACTGTTACTTCCTAGAAGAAGGCTAATTATAGCTTAGGCTGTTCTTGCATCAGCCCTGGCGGCCATGTTACATGTTACCGGTATCGCTGAAGGTGAATATTATATATGCTACCTTAATTGTCCCCAACACCTTGCACATAGGAGGTATGCTACAAATGCTTGTAAAGTTAAAGTGAAGTGAGGGTCCAAAGAACTGGCAAATAAAAGCCCTGGGAATACCACTTTGAGTTTGTAAATACATACTGTATTTTTAACTCCCAAAGAAAAGATGGGGTCTCTTTTGTTCTATTATCTGCTTTTTGTAAGCAAAGCACAGACTTGGGTAGGTTGGTCTCTTTATATATGTCCCAATTATTTCTCCTCTCTCACTGGAAAATAAATAAAACCAAGAGGCAAAGCCTATTGAATATATCTACTAAATCCATCTTTATTGTTTAACTGTATTGGGATTTTCTCTTTTATTTTTTGCATTGAGGCTAGCTTAGATTTATTTAATTTTGCATGTTGTGATGGAATGATGACACAATGAGCAACTTGTCCAATTTCAGATTTTACAGCTTGAGAGGGAGGAGGGGGCCCAGAGGAGATTAGTGAAATGACTGAAAGGTTGGAAACTAGGTGCCTGGAGAAAGGTCAAAGAAAACAAATTGATTTAATCTAGAAAAGAATACCAAAGGATGCTTAGCATTAAAAGGAGACAGGTAATATGTGAGCTGCTTGTCATTTATTTTAATGATCTGGGCTTTTAATGAAACTGTAAATATTGAGGTCAGCTTTTGGAGAGCATGTCTTACCCAACCTTAAGCATTCTCCATAGTGTTGGAAATGTAATAGAATTCCTTGGCTGAGTTAGTTGGGTCCAGAGTTTTTTGGTGTATACATTCTGGTTCCATAATTGATCTCAATAATTTCTTATTAAAATGAGGATAATTAGTCCATGATTGTATTTACAAAGGATCTCATGTATTAGTGTATCTCGTGGGCACTGAGAGTATAGGCCTGCAGCAAATGCTGAATCGATGGAGCAGCACTCATTGGAATATGTGTTCCAGGATATCACAACCATATTGGGGAAATGTTGCGGCTCTTTCGATAGCAAAATTGATAAAGAGATTCTGGAGCTTGTCCCAACTCTCTTTGTTTTTTTGTTTGTTTGTTTTTTTTTTTTTTAAATCAGATTCCTTTTCTTACAAAAATGTGGGGTTTTTATGTTTTTTGGTTTTTTTTTTTGTAGCCACTTATTAAGGTGTACGTGGGTAGAGCCGTTACCACTTATACTTTACAATTTTTTTTTTCTTAGAAGAAAGGTTTTTAAGTCAGTGCTCCATACGTTATTAAAAATGTCACTTCTGTCTAGGTCATTTGCTTCTTTGGTCTTTTTTCTTGCATGATTCACGTTATTGGGGTTGGAAACAAGATTTTCCATCTGAAAATAGAATCTCAAAAGTTATATCTGTCATCCAGGGTTCAGTCTGTCTGAATAACCAATGTGAGTTCCTGGATCATATTTGTCAATGACTTTTTGTGCTAAGATGCTAAATGCAGATATCCAATTGGCTGCTATGCCTTCCAACTCTATTTATTGGTTTTTCATTTTTTGTTTTCCTTCAAAAATGTTCAAGGCTTAATGCAATAGCATCAGGAAAAGCCCCAGCTACTTAAACAAACAAACAAAAAATTGCACGTTTCCAAAGTTCCTTGTCTTATGGTGATGGGCAATTAGAATTGGAGGAAGGTGACCAAGCAAAGGACAGTTGTGGGCTGGAATACAGTGGCTGCTTGGCCATCTCACTGTGAGAGCTGGCAGCATTCCTTAGCTCTGAACTGTCACTGAATGTCTTCCAGGTTTTCACATAGCATTTCTTTTTCCTTTGTTCAACAGAACACTGCTGAAAAGGAAGCTTCTTAGTAGTTCACTTTGCAGGCTTTTGTCACTAAAATGTTCAACACCCTCATCCTCCTGTATTCCCTTTTCTATGATGTAAGTAACCTAGATTTCCACAAGCTTCACCAGTCTGGGGAAGGGAGAGAAAGAAAATGCAAAGTAGGGTAAATATTTTAGTCTCAATATTTCTTTGGCTTCTAGCTTCCATGGTTTTTTTGGATCCCTAGTTCTTTCAAAATCACCCCAGAGTGTTCCTGAGACCTTTCAGGTGGTATATCATGTGTTCTTTAACCAGCTTCTCAGCTTCAGATTGGTGTCTGCCTTTTTCCTTACTTCTTGCCGTATTAGGGAGATCCCCATCCTAATATCTTGAAATTTGGGCCAATGGTGCTTACACTTTCCAAGAAATTATAGAAGCCATTGGGCTTCTCAGTTCTACCAGTTTTTATGGATATTAGCGCTCAAGGTTGCCACTTCCATCATCACTCATATGGAAGCTCTTTATTATTCATACTTGCCAAAGTTGAAATGAAAAGGGTCATGCTTACTGAAGCTATTAATTAATTAATTTGATGTTTACTGAGAATTTTTTGTATTTCCAGGCAGTATGCCCAGCCCCAAACCGCCCCCCTCCACCCCGGGCCCCAATAGCCTCTTGGAAGTACAATCTCCAAGGGGAGAGTGCATTTAAAAAGGCAATTATTAGAGAGTGTGAAACGTATTATGATAAGAGGTAAGAAGCATGCTTTGGAAGGGCAGTAATCCATTCCTGGAATTCAGGGAAGGTTTTCAAGGGGAAAAATATCTAAACTGAAGCCTTTACCCATCCATGATAGGGTTTCCATCTGTATCACGAGGTTAAAAACCAGATTCTTTTCCTCCAAGAGACTTCCCACAAATTCCCAAAATATTTCTCTGGAGTTTCAGTGTCCATTTTGCCATCTTAAATAAAACCGCTATCAGTAATACCCTTGGGTCTTCCTGCCTTCTCTCTTCAACATCGTTTTCCTTCAATAAATGCATGTGGCTGTAGAAGGGTATGCTGGCATTATTCTGGGATTATTCTTTGCTTCTAAAATTTAGTGTGCATAAGAATCACTGGAAGAGCTTCTTTGAAAGTGCAAATTCCTGGATCCTGCTCCCAGAGATTTGTAAATTCCTGGGGTTAGAGAATTTACATTTTAAACCCACACCCCTGGATCTTCTAGTCTGGGTAATTCCCTTTCATAAACTGCTGTTTGCTAAGGATGCTAGTAGAAGGAGGAGGAGGAGGAGGTGAGTTTATTTTTATCCGAACTGAAATCCAAACCACTTATTATGGCTAGTAGAGTCAAAGAACCCATCAAGGAAACCCAACAGGATTTTGCGTTTTGTGCTATGAGACTGATTTTTGAATATGGCCACATCCATCAGAAGTCACTGTACAATTCTCAACATTGTCATGTCTTTAATTAATGTTGACCAGTTGTTGTGCAGTTGATCTCTTACCTTTTACCTCTATCCTTAGCGTGAGAAATGACCTCAAGTATGTGAATCACAACAGATTACAATTACTGTTATAAAGTTAATTATATTTGTGTTAATGCTGAAATGCAGTGTGATCTTTAGGAAAAAGTTAAGTGATGGCATGGAAGTATTGGGACACTTATCAAGAGGGGATAGATATGCATTTCATTGAGTTGTTTTTACATTCAAAACCGTAAGTGCCCATCTTCTGCCCTTTCCACTTCAAGGTTCATTATTAACCCGGTCATCTTCTACAGGCCACCAATCTCACTTTTCTTTAAAATGTGTTTTGGATGTCAGTACTCATCTCTTGACTTTGATTATCATACTTTCATTTTGATTTAAAAAAAACCCAAAGCTTTTATAGAGGTAAAATTTATTATAGCTCTTTCAGAAACCTATAGTGTGGCTTTAAACAATGATGAGTTATGTTCTGAAAACTCGATGCCTCAAAAAGTTAGTCTGCTGGTGAATTCCAAAATCCTACGATTTAAAAAGATTGGAAGAGTCTTTGCTGAAGCCCAAATTATTTGATTGGGGCACCATCTCAATCAGCCCCTTCCTAAAAATTCAGGAAAGCTGGAATCTGCTAAAATATTCATACAATTGCTAACCTGGATTAATAACATTAACTGGTTAGCTGAAGTTTAAGACACGTAGAATATTGAAAGGAATCTAATCTTATCATGGAAATTCAGTGTTGTCACTTCTGAGAAGTTTCGGGCAGCTGCAAAATTAGAAGGCACTGTTCCCAAACTTCCCTTATTTCTGACACTAAATGCATGTTTTTAGGGGTTATGCAAACCACCCTCAGGTCCAATAGTTTGCTCAAAGGACTTGTAGATCTCATTGAAGCTGTTATACTTACAGTTATGGTTGACTACAGTGAACAAAAACAAATTTAAATTAAACCAAAGGAGGAGACGCTTGGGGCAGATTCTGGGAATGTTCCAAAAGCAGAGCTTCCTTGAACCTCTCCGCATGAATCAGGATGTGTTACTCTGGGCATTGCACAGAGTGCTACCAACCAGAGAAGCTCTCCTGAGCTTTGGAGTTCAGAGTTTTATTGGCTAATTAATTGGTTACTGACATGGTTGGATACAGCCTCCAGGTCAACTGGTACCGTGTAACCCAAAGCCCCACCCTAAGGCACATTGTTGGTCTTTCTGTCTTGGCCATCCCACCCTAGGATCATTGGGATGTAATAGGCCCCACTCTAAGATCCAGAGTGGCCAGCTCCTGCCCTAAATAAGGGCATGGCATAGATCACCTATTAGGTATGACATTGGTTACCTCCCAGAAGCCAAGGGCAAAGGCCAGAACTCTCTTTGGGCAAAGCCAAATTCCTTACCACATAACTCTATAATCATTTACATGCTCTAAAATTGTAGAATCATTAAATTGAATAGATTTGGGGCTGGATTGAAATGGAGAATGGGGCTCATCTAATTTAACCTTCTCTCACATTTGGAGGAAAATGATCATCAGGGAAGGTACCTGATCACTTGGTTGTAGAGTCTGATACTCTTGAGGTTCTTTCCTGTTGCTTCTCACTGATTGAGCTTTAGGTTAACTACTAGCTACTGCCTTGCTTGTTCTCCCTTTATTCAAGTTGAAAACTGAAATGCTTCTCTCTAACTTTGCTGTATCGTCCAATCCCATTAAGAATGAAGCAGGAGAGACAAGAGAGGCTGGCAGGTCTGATAGCTGACACCGGCCCTGCCTCCTTAGATGGGCAGATGCTGGAAGGAAGTCGAATTGAGCAGGCAGAATACAGCATCTAACCAGTGTGCCAAACTCTCTGTGGCAGAGATTCAGGAAAGCTGTCAGAATCAGCAAAGGCCAGCACAGAATTACACAGGGATCCTGAAAGGCAGATGGAATGCAGTGCTGGTGAATGCAGGAGTTGGCAGTACTATATTGGTCTATTGATCATTTTTCAAACATACCCATCACTTACACATCCTCATGACTCTGTCACTCTGTTCTCTCTGCCTGAAGCATCCACAAGATTTGATGAATTGAATTCTTGTAATTTGATGTTTAATTTGAATGAGCTAGCAGAGTGTATCATTACACTCTGCAAGTAACAGAAAACATGACTTATAGTCAATTATGCAGGAAGGTTAATGCAGAAGTAGCAGGCTGAAGCTTTGGTTCAGCTGTTCAACAAGGTCAGGGTCAACTGCTGCTTTTTTTTCCCCCGGCCAGGATGCCTTCCTGGAAGGGGACTTGACCTGAATCTTGGTGCATGATTAAGAGCTAGTCAGGGTGTGGTGAGGTAGGGAACTTCCAGTCTGTAGTGTTTGATATAGGATTATATGTTAAGGGAGTTGAGAAAGGTAGGGCTGAAAACGTAGACCAACAGAGATCAGATGGCAGAGGTCCTTGTATGCCCTTCTAAGGAGCATGGACTTTACCCTTTAGGCAATAAGGAGTCTGACGATTTTACATAAAAAAGTGAAATGATCAAATTTGAGTATTCTAAGGTTCACTCTTCCCAGATGGGTTCAATTGCCTGGGCCACAGTATGCTGGAGAGATTTGAGGGGAGTGTAATGTAACAGAACAGCTGTTTATTGCTGCCATCTGTCCTGCTCCCCTCTGTCTTTTTCCTGCTAACCATCTTTCCTGTATGCACGCCTCACCCCAGCCTCAAGGGTAGGCTTATATTATAGACCTGGCCAATCTTTCTGACCATGGTGATTGGTTCAGAAGTAGATATGTGATTTCAGCTGGGCCAGTCAGAGGCCTTCATGAGATTTGACTTTTTTTTTAACCCCTGCTCTTGGTCTTTTCCTCATGGTCACAAAATGGTTGCTTCAGCTCCATGTAGCATATCTGCATTTAGACAGGAGGGTGAAAGATGGGGAGGCACAATAGTTTTCTTTCCCTTTTTATCAGGAAAGTGAAGTTTTTTCTAGAATGTACCCATAAGAATTACACTAATTTCTCATTGACCAGAATGGTGTCACATGACTGTCCCTAGTGACAAGGAAAGCAGGGAAAGTGAATGTGTAGCTTTTCTATCCTTTATAGTAGAAGCAGGGAAAGAAAAATGGTGTTACACTAAGAAAAAAAATGGTGTTGAAAATGGTTTTGAATGAGCCAATCTACAGTGAACTTTGATTATGTAAACCTAAGGAGCTAGTAGTAATGGTGTGGTCAGGTCTTTTCCGAGATGAAGGACCTTTTTGTTATATGAATATCCAAGCTCTAAATGATCTCTTTTATTAACTTGGAAATTGTATACTGGTTTTGTTGTAAGTAGTAACTTATAATACTGTGGCTTATTTTCAGCTTGTTTAATTAGTGCCATCTATTTTCATAGCACTTTATGTAAAAAGTGCTTCACACCTATCATTGTATTTGATCCTTAAAGGAATTGCTTAACATAAAAATTATTATTCCAGTCTCACTGAAGAGAAAGTTGAGACAGAGGGAGCTTGGGTCATTTGCACCACATCAAAAAGCTAATACAAACTAGTCTTAGGTCCAGATATGTTGACTCTGGTGTCCATATTATTATACTTGTTGAGGAGAATGTGTTTTTGTTTTTTTTTTTTTTTTTTGAATGAAACAGAAAGATTAAGTTCAGACAAACTAAGGCAGGTTAATTTTGGAACTATAAACACCAAATAAATAATATGTATAGAGAAATATAAAGTGTTCGTGTGGCAGCATTAATTCTTTCTTTTCCTCCCATTCTCAGAGACCCTCAGCCAACAAGTCTTCAGGTGCTCCTTCTTATAGCAGATGGTCAAGTTCACAGCCGCATCAGGTAATATGCTCTTTTTATGAACCTCGGCATACTCGTTCTTCTTGAAGTGTGCTTGCACTTACAATTATTTATTCGCTGGGCCGTGTGGAAGCTATAGGGGGCCTTGCCCATTCTCACCTCAAACGTGACCCTCTTGACAAAGGGCTGCGCAGTTCATTGTTGGTTACTTTTCTCCACCTCAAGGTTTGGGTTGGGGCTACATGATGGGGACAGTGATACAAAGGTAAAGAGCCTGGGAAATTCTGAAGTTCCATCTTCAAAGCCCTCCTCCTTGGATAGCATAGTTAAAATCCATCTAGCAATTATTGGAAGTGAAGTTTGCCTTTTTCCTCCTTCTTTAATGATCATCCCTCTCTGTCCCTTTTATTCCGTGGAAGTGTGTGTGTGCTCACCTGGATGTGCATATGTGCATGCACGTGCATGTATGGTATCTCTGTCCGTGAGTTTACACATGGATATCTTCAGAAAATATGCTTTTATTACAAAGAATTATTTCTCTACCAAGCTACTCAGAGTGACTAACAGCCTTAATTCATGCCAAATAATACTGAATATTATTTACCTCATTAGGGGAAGTTAAGCCAGCAGAGTGATGTCATATCCATGTATGTAAACAAAACTGGATCTGCTTTGTTGGTTGAGCAGTTTTTACAGGTGACATACTGTGATCATGTGGGTTTCCATGCTGTCATGTCTCAGGCTTTTTGAAGCAGCATGTGGTGAGAACAACTAACTTTTGACTCTAAAAGCTGAGTAGGACTTGCATTCAAATCGCCTTCTAGTTGTGAGCTCAAGAAGAAACCAACCCCCATTTGTCTTTTGCTTTATTAGTCAGAATTCTCTCAGAGTGGTCAGGTCACTAAGATCAGCTGCAGTGATTATTAAAGAGGTGCATTAACTATAGTTTACATTCACATCCCCCCACCCCCATTTTGTTGGCTTTCCATGGAAATTTAGCATTGAGGATAACATACTCCAATGTCAGCATAATGTGAGAATTCTTTTGGTATGTTCCTCTTTTTCTTTTTTCTCTTCTTTTTTTTTTTTTGCACTTACAAATAGACATTTATCAATAAAACAATAAAAAATAAGAGAAAAATAAATTCTTCCAATATGGAATATTTGATGACAGTGACTATCTTTACTTTGAATTGGTTGGTGAAAAACACAAGTTGAGGTGATGGCTCTGCCTCCATTGGCATCTGTATTTTGTGGGTGGTATACTTTCTGGGAGCTGTGAAAGGACATACTGTGCAGCAAGCGTGAGCTGAGAAAGGAGGTAACATAGAAAGAGGGACAGTGGCACCAGTAAAGGAAAATTGCTTTGAATATCCTGATTTCATTCACTTCCTGCTTAGTAGACATAACCTAAAAGGGAAAATGTACACTGGCTTATGAATCAGATTTTCTAGTGACTGAGTTGGACAAGTCACTACTCACATCTCTGGGCTTGCCCTGAAAGAGATTTTGGAGGTGGTGTTCTAATCCAACCCTCATGATGTAAGAAAACTGAGACCCAGAGATTATATTGCTCAAAATGATATGAATTTAGTTTGTCTTGAATTGCATGTTTTCCCACCAGAACTCATACAATTTTGCAAGTAAGGAAGATGTTTTTAGTAACTAATGTAGTTACTCTGTGAATCTGTGCTGGCCCTGAAAATTTTTTTTGCATGATACATTGACATGAGAAATGTGAAGTGAGGGTAGTATTTGTGACAGTCCTTAATTCTAAGGATATATCCTTTTAGCTTTCTCATGCCAAATGACCTTACTTTATGAAATCATGGAATTATTAGATGGCACCTGTGTAGTTTTTAATATCCTTGGCAAATTAAATGTTGACCATCCTGTACACATTTCCTGCCTTTTTTAAAGATTTGAATCCTTACAGGTCTGTGAAATCTAAGACTGGAAGAACTCTCCAAATTGTCTCATTTTAATTCTCTTGCATGCTAAAAAAATGAATAGGATGGTTATGTTGGGGAACTTTCAACCTCAGCAGTGACTTTTTGATTGGGGCACATAATTCCCTAGCATTAGACAACACAGAGTAAATGAAAATGATTTTCAAGATGGTATCCTGGTTAAAATTAATATTGGTGCCATCTCTGTTTTTGTATTGAGAGTTCCCTTTAATTCTAACTAAACGGAGTGATACAGTCTCCTTAAGTTTCCTTGGTGATTGTCTATTTTGCTGGTTGTTTGCCCATTTGCTTTCATATCCACTGCACCCTCATGCTTTGAAATGTGTCTTCCCCAGGCTGCTTTGTTAACTGACTTCCAAACAGGTTTTCCCAATGGGAGGCATTGGTGGGAGATTGGAAAGAGATAGGGAAAACCTAAGCTGTTTCTTCCTGCTTTCTCTGCTTTGGGCAGTATCTTCTCCATGCTCCAGCCTCCACGTTAAGGCTCCTGCCAGGCAGTGCTGGGTCCTGGGGTTTCAGTACACCCCCCTTTGTCCCCCAGCCCTAGGTAGCAGCTTCCTGCTGTTGCTAATCTCTAACTTTCCTCAACCTTCACTGTTGGACTTTTTAGCTCTTCTAACACCCTTTTAAGGAATTGTCTATATTAAATTCCTTCTCTTGGACTGCCTGGCATGAGATGTTTTTCCAATTGGACCCTGACTGACACACTTAACCACGGCACGGTACACTTCACTCTTCTATTCCTACAACAGTGGCTTTTAATTTCAGAAATATTATGTGAATATTTACAGGATCACTTGCCTTGCAGCTGCTGAAAACTGAGATTTATTCTCCTGAGCTGGCTTGGTGGGTGGTAATCCTTTTACAACCCTATCCCACGCTAGATAATTATTCCTCTTCTTTGTTACTCATTCTCTAATCCTTCCCTTTTAAATTTGTGTTTATTGCAAAAACCTTTGTCTTTTGTGTTTGCAATATAATAGGCTTATTGGCTTCAGTCTTTGAAAATGCCTATACAAATTCCCAGCCTGAGGTTGAAAGTACAATTGTAACTCAATCCTGGATTCCAGCTCTTGTGTCCTCCTCTGATATTTGGCATCGGCAGAACATTTTTTTTTTTTAATTGAAACATGGATTTATATTCACTAGAGGCCAAGCAGATGTTATCCTATTTGTTTTCAGAACCCTATTTGTAAACCTCAAGATGGACTCAAACATAGATATAGTACACAGGCAGATATGCCTGTTCATAAAAATGTGCTCATATGAGAATTAATATTATCCCATCTCCTTCATAATCATTAACATCATAGCTAACATTTATTGAACATTTACTATGTTGTGTCTGCTTTTAATTTCTTTACATACATCTCCTTTAATCCTCTCAACTTCTCTATGATAAGGACACAGTATTTTACAGTTGAAGAAACTGACACTCCAGACGTTTAATTAACTTGTCCAAAGGCACAGACTTAGTTCTGTCCGAGTCCAGTGCCCTAATTCCTTAACCATGGTGCCACGCTCCCTCTCTAAAGCTTTTAGAATAATTTAAGGCTGCCAAAGCTATTTTCACCTATAGTTCTGCCTTGAGCTGACCAGAACACAACTTGCTAGCCTTTAGGTACTATTTCTACTGCAGAGCAAAATTTTCAGTTTTGTGGTGTTTGTTAACCTGACATTTGCATTGATAGTTTTCCCCTGTGAAAGTGTGTTAACTCTTAAATTGTTTTTGCACAATTAATTTCCTTTGTTGAAATAGGGCTTATATCTACTCACCAATAGGTCAATCTGTTTGCAAATAAACAACTTTCAAAATATGGACTTTAACATATTTGTTAATAAGTTTTATCTTAAAATACACCACTTAATGCTTTATCTGGAATAATTGTAAGTAAGTAATATTTCCTCCCATTTCTTTGAAGTTTTTAAGGATGCACAATAAAGTTTTATATGTTTACAGATGTCTGTACCAAATAAAACAGTCATTATGACTTACACTATGAATAAATAACAGCCAAATGGAGGGTAGTGACTGGCTGACTGGTATCTTTAAATCCAAAACATAATGTGAGAAAATGAAATTACGATAAATTTTCTATGTGCATTGTGTACTTTTCTTTAGAAAAGTTTCATCCTTGCCATCATATCTTCCCTTTCATATTCATGAAATCCTTTATGAATACCAAAATGTTTCTTTTTCTATGGCTTAGAATTAGAGAGATTTTCCTCTGGATAATTGGTACTATGTCAAGCATTAGGTCTTAAAAAATCCTTAGTCCAAAGTTTTGGTCAATCATAATTGAGTGACTGAATGATAGTTCTTTAGCCCTTTAGTAAACTTTGTGTTTAGAGTAGTTCTTAATACGCAAGAACCTTGTAATTCATATGATTAAAGGGGAAAACCCATTAAAAAAGAAAACTATACTATGTGCAGGAGTAACATTTGACTCACGAGCATTCAATCAGATACCCATGTCATTATTTTCTTGTGGCAGATAGAACTGTCAGAATTCAATGGTTGACAGCAAAAGTTTCAGTAATGTGGAAGGATTGGTGTTAAAGTAGGGATGAAAAGTCCATTCTAGTGATTTACTGTGGTTTTTTTAGTAGGAGAAAGAAAGAAGGGGAGTACAACCTACTGATAGGCCACAGTGAGTGTTTTGGATTGTCTTATATTGGTTTTGTTCATACATGTATGCCTAGTGCTGAGTGTAGAGTAGGGACTCAAGGAGCATTTGTTGAATTAATGAATGAATTGCATGAAATAGCAGTAGGAATAGAATGAGGAAGGAAGGTCCTCAAATTCACATTTTTCCCTTTCCTCTAAATCATTAGTTTCTACCTTGTGGAGGCTCACATCAAAGCTGATAATTATGAATTAATTGGGCAAAAATGCATTTCATCTGGTCTCCTTTCTTAGTCTGTTATGCATTGTGGTAGGAGAAAAGGCTACCAGGACAGGATAATCCATACTCTGAATTATTAGTCCTGGTATCATGCATTTTGGATTAATGTGGTAGCCATGAGACTTTAGTGATGAAACACAAATATTGAAACCATGAGTTATGGTTGTTTGGTTGTGTGGTGTCCATGGAAACAAATGTGAACTCCTTATCTGGATGGTGTTTGTTGTACTTTATGCTTGTAGTTTAAGTAGATAGAAAACACTCTCACACACATATACATATACACATACATACATATATACAGACATATATATAATGCTCACCAGCCAAAGACCACCAAGAACACACCTGTGTTCAAATTTGAGTTTATTACTTACTGCAGCAAAGGAGACAGCAATCATGGAGAATGAGGGTGTTGGGAAGGGCTTGTTATGGGATTTGGGCTTGGGATAGGTAATTTTGGGGGCTGTTCAAGGAAGTGGGGATTGTTCTGAATTGAGTGCATTTAGGAAGTGGGGATAATTCTATGATTGGATGTCTTACATTTTTTTATCCAGAAGGTGGGACAAATGGAGCACGGCTAAAGATGTGAGTGATAAAGAAGCAGCAGCCATTTTTGTTACCTGGGAGAGAGGCTGTTTGATCATTTTTGTGATTTGGACCATGGTCTTGTTTTTGTTTCTGATTGGATATGATTGGATATGACTTGCTTTTATCTTGTTCCATTAGGGTCACAGAAAGATCTCATCTGATGCTGATGCTCTCTGAATTGTTTTGTTAAGCTGCTAATGCCAGGCTCTCTACTGCAGAAAGCTGTTACATATATATGAATGTATATACAGATATGTGTATATGTATACAAACATAATAATATATATATAAATTATACAATTGAATATGTTAAATTGGAGAGCTGCACTGCAAATATCCTGATACTTGCATTCATATATTTGAGACACTGACCAGAAGAGCAAAGTGACACTGTTCTTAACTAACATCCTAGCATTTTAAATCTAGAGATCAGGGAAGGTCTGAAATAACAATTTTAGGCACTTGCAAACCATCATGTCCCATATGCAGTTTTTAAAAAGATGAGAAAAAAAATCCTGGAAAGGCAAACTTGTTAAAATATAAAGCCTTATAAATTTGGACTTGCACTTGAAAAAGAATTGTTTAGAGTGTAGGAAATTAGGGTCTAATTTAATGTCTGATTAATGATAGCTTGGCTTCAAAGATGGCTCTCAATGAACCCTGCCTCCTAGTACACATGCCTCTGTGTTCTCACCTCTCTCTGGATTTCAGCTGGCCCTATGACTCCCTTTTTTTATATATATATATATATTTAATTCAGTTTTACTGAGATATATTCACATACCGTACAATCATCCGTGGTGTACAATCAGTTGTTCACAGTACCATCATATAGTTGTGCATTTATCACCCCAATCTATTTTTGAACATTTTCCTTATAGCAGAATCAGAATAAGAATAAAAAATAAAAAAAAGAATACCCAGATCATCCCCCCCATCCCACCCTATTTTTCATTTAATTTTTGCCCCCATTTTTCTGCTCATCCATCCATACACTGGATAAAGGGAGTACAATTCAAAAGGTTTTCACAATCACACTGTCACCCCTTGTAAGCTACATTGTTATACAATCATTTTCAAGAGTCAAGGCTACTGGGTTGGAGTTTGATAGTTTCAGGTGTTTACTTCTAGCTGTTCCAATACATTAAAGCCTAAAAGGTGTTATCTGTATAGTGCATAAGAATGTCTACCAGAGTGACCTCTCGACTCCATTTGAAATCTCTCAGCCACTGAAACTTTATTTTGTTTTATTTTGCACCCCCCTTTTGCTCAAGAACATATTCTCAGTCCCACAATGCCGGGTCCAGATTCATCCTCGGGACCTGTGACTCCCTTTTGACCAGAGTATAGTGTAAATGACACTGTGGGACTTCAGAGCTTAAGTGCTAAGAAGCCTTGTAGTTTTGGTTTTGGGTTCTTGGAATGCTTACTCTAGGGGAAGCTATCTTGCCATGTAGGAGCCTGGCTCTCTTGGGAATGTCATGCTATGTGGAAGCCCAAACTAGTCATGAGGAGAGGCTGTGTAGGAAGACAGAGATGCCCAGCCAGTCCCCAGCTGTTTCAGCCATCCCAGCAGAGGGGTTGAACATATGAGTGAAGCAGACATTGGAGGACTCCAGCCCCACTTGACTGCAAACGCATGAGAGACCCCAAGTGAAACCACCCAGCTGAGCCCATCTGGTAATTTGTTATGTACGAATAGATAACTGAGACAATGACCCATCTTAAAATAAACATTACTGTCATCGATAGTAATGGCTAGGGATGTGTTGGCAGTTTAAGGTCAGCTTTACTGATTTGGATGAATTGTTACTAATCATTTAAATTAATTCTGCCTCTAATATGGAAATGTATATTATTTAGTGCTTGATAAAGTTAGACAAAAATTTTACCCTACAATCTTCTTTTCATTATTAATTTGCTGAACAAATATTTTCAGACTTATCAATGCCATTTTAAATCTCATTCAGCATTCAGCTCATATTCTAGGATTTAAGAGCCCAGAAACCCTGATCTGTGCTTTTCCAGCAGAATTCAGCAGAATTGTCCAAAAGTGTGGTTGGGATGTAGTGAGCAAAGTAATGTTCATCAAATAGTCCATCCTCCACCCCCCATCCCCACCCCAACTATTGCTCAGTACCCTGAAGTACAAATTTTGGCCAATGAAATGCTAGTGGAAGTGACATGTCACTTTGGGGATGAGGCAGTAGAAAGCCTGTGCTTGATTCTGCGGGATCTATTCCCTGACACAGTGATGGAGGAAGCCGTGTGTTCCAAGTGGAGCCGTTATAAGATGGTGGCATCTCCACCACCGTCAGTCCCTGAGTGCCTGAGGGAAGCAGAGCCTCTGGCTGATTCTTGGTGTGGAATAGTATGAGCCAGAAATAAACCTTTGTTCTTCATAAGCCACCGAGATTTGTGGTTAATTTGTAACTGTAATGTAGTCTAAACTCTTGTGACTAATACAAGGGATGTTCATGTCCATCAGACCTACCCCAAACCATCCCAAATCAACTTTAAATCTGGATAAAAATAATGCGATTTCTGTGTGAGCAGAGCTGCAAGACAAAATATCTAACTCTTTCTCCAATTAGATGTATATCTCTAAGTCCCTCAATATAGAAATTCTGGTACCAGGACTACCTATTTACTTATATAATTTAAGAATACTTGACACACAAGTCATTCTCAAATCAAGTCGTTTTCCTGTTTATTTTTGATAGTAATTGTATTGCAAGTGGTTAAATAATTTGTTAGAGGATTTAAAAATATTTAAACAAGTAATGTCAACCAAAACATCTATGTTAATATTTTTACCTTTTAAAATATTTATTTTGAAATTTCCAAAACATGCATGAAAGTAGAGAGAATAGTGTAATGAACCTCATATACTTATCAGCCCAGATGCTACAATTATCAAATATGGGTAGCTTTTGAAGCAGAAATTTTGGCTACCTAAAATTTTATTATTTTGATCACCTTTTATGAAGATAAGATAATAACTACCTTTTTCTACACACCTCCAAATATAGATCCAAGTTTTCTATGAATGCATGTGGTTTGTGGTCATGATGAAATCTGCCATATTTATTTTCAGCTTTGCCCCATAGGAAGAACTTCAGACCACTCTGCTAGAATGGCTTATTTTTATAGGGAGACTATATCTCCCACTTTGACCAGGAGAGTCCCATTTTATACCCGTTGTCTTTGGGTAATTATTAATAGCACCCCATTTCATTCTCAAAAGTGCCCTGATTTGGATGAGAAATTATATGGTTACCCTAGTTATTAAGCATGCATGGCTATCCCCCATCTAGTTTGTTCTGTTTTTGCATTCTTCAGTCCCTCAGAGGTGAATTCTGTCTCTCTCCTTGCAAGACACCGGCAAGTCTAAATGAGTCATAATTTCTGAAGCCTTAATCCTAACATCCATGGATGCTTGCCTTGACTTCATTGTCCACAGTTTCTTTGGCATCTATTATGGCCTACCCAGGACCAGCTACATAATTTGTGGGGCCCAGTTAAAAACTTATTAGGAATTTCAAGATGGCAACAGCAGAGCATTAAACCAGGAATGAGCCCTTCTAAGGGGGGGGGCCTGTGTGATTGCAGAGGTGACAGGCCCATGACACCAACCCTGGCCCTACCACCTCCCCCTCCCCACCTTCTGCTTGATGCAGTCTTGACCAATTCTGGGACTTGATGCAGGCATGGACCCTCGGCTGTAGTCTGTGTGGTTACCTTGTTCCCCAGAACCTCTCTATGGGATTGAACATGGCCTAGCTGGCTGTTGTTACCATCTAATGAGTACTTATGGTTAATAATGAGCTCATGAGTGGCAAAGCTCGAATTCTAACACAGGTGCATTTGATTTCAAAGCAAATAATCATAACCTTTCAGTTATTCTAACTCTTAGCCCTCATAGCCTGTTTAGCTCTTGGCACAGTTTTCTTCCTGGTCTAGGGTTCCAAGGAATGGAATTTAGTTATTAATGAACAGATGTCCAGGAACCAAGATGCAGTTTTGCTGCTGTCTACATTCTCACCAGTCACCTGGAACTTCTTTCTGACGTGCACTGGCTCATTTGTCCCTTCTCCCTGTCCACAGTCTCTCTTCCTAATTCCTGATACAAAATATGACTCAGTTCCTTCCTGGGCTAACCTCTGGATCTTAGTTTTACCATCCACCCTTAAACTAACTTCCCTATCTTACTGTAGTAATGTGGCTTGTACCTGAGCTGCTTTCTCCCATGAACATTTGGAATTAGTTGGAGCAAACAGATCTTTTAAATTAAAAAAAAAAGAGCAAAAAAAGGCAAAAAAAGAAGGGGGGGGAAGCATGCATAATCACATCTGTTGTGTTTTCTCCTGTGCTGATTATTTTTATTCTATAGAATTAATTCCATCTTTCTGATGACTTTTAGTGTTACCAATTTTTTCTGCTCTAAGAGGAGGAACTGAAATTTTTGCGTGATGGCCATTTTCCTTAAAGGAATCTCAAGATTCTTTCCAACTCTGTAAAATGAATAACCCTAGTGAATGCATAGCTGAAAGAAATAAAGAGGAAGAAGGAATAAAACAATTTAATTATTTCCAGTGATTCCAGCTGACATTCTCTTCAATAGCATAAGCCCTGGGTGGATGTTTGCTGCTACCAAGTCTGCCTCTTACTATCAACACCTCATAAGGATTGTCATTCTACTGTTCAAAGACACATACATTTTTTATGATGTGACCCTTATATGAGAATCATCAGTAATTAGATGCCCAAAGTAACAGAGATCTGTTTCATCTTTGGAGGAAAAGAGAATATGCTGAACATATTCAAAAGATGTATTGACATCAATGTGATGCCTTTCTAAGGGATTTTGAAGTGTTGTTTCGATGGTGTTCAATGTTGCCTTACACACTGTCTGTGGAACTTAATCTCTGTGTAAGAGGCCTCTACTCCCATGTAAATGTATATTTATCCAGTTATAATAACCTGGGATGTCAAACACCCACTTGGAATATAACTAGTGCTTGATGTAAGATCCTTTGAAGATAGCTGCTGAGGAAGAAAGAGATAAAAAGCATTGATGGAGCTGGGTTATCTTAGCAGCCAAACTTTCACCTACCTTGTATAAGGAGTAAGCTCAGATTTTTTCTTAATTATTTTGTGTTACAGTAAATACTGACATTTTTAGTAAACTTATTAAGATGCATCATTCATATTGGCATAAAAAATGCGGCTTGGAGATAGTAAGGCCCTTTCTATATTATACTTGTTCATTTCATCACAGATGGGGAATCTAAAGCCTCTGTTACTGGATCAGCAGTGAATACGGCTATTATTGGAACATTAGAGGTCACCTGATATTAAATAATTCATAAATAAATCTTATGCTGTGAGAAGAAGTCATGAGTTGAGCAAGAGATTGCAGGGTGAATCTGATGATGCCTGGAATGTTAGCCGTGGTATGATCTCACCTGCAGCACTGTGACAGCCTCACTTCCACCTCAAGCAGCACATGGCCAGGTTGGCGGCAGCAGGGCTCCTTAAGGCAATAAGTGCACTTCAGGGGTCTTCAGTGGAATAAATGGAGAGGCATCAGGGTACTTTTTGGGATCTTTGGAAACGGAATAAATTAGGGAAACCAAGGGTCTTGCTTTACCATGAATCCACACATCAGTATAAAAGCCCCATTTGCAAATTAGGTACAAGCACTTAAGGTACAGGGGCTTCCCCAGCTAATATCAGGCAGGGGAAATACAGAAAATACAGGCAATAAAAGCCAGACAGTTGATCTTATGACTTGTTCAGTGGAGACAGACTTGCTGTCTTTCTTCCCCTGCTGCTGGTTGCTGCCTAGAGGAGCAATTGGAGATGGCTTCATTGACTTTGCTGTTGTCCTGACATGGAGTCTCTCCTGTGTCACTGCTGCAGCTTTCTTTTGGAGCTTGATAGCCCTATTTATCTTTCCTATGGCCACAGAATCACCAAGTATGTCTACTTGGAATTTGGAAAATAAGATACAAGATTTGGCCTCAGAATGATGTAATTAGTCTAAGAACTCTTTAATTCCTCAGTAAGAGATAGTTATATGCCTATATGTCTGTCTCTATCATCTATATCATTCACAGTGGGAAAAAAATAGAAAATGATGAGCGTGACCGGCTTACTATTTTTAATGGGAAAGGCTAGGAATTCCTGCCACAATAATGCTTAAGAACTTGGACTCTGGAGACAGACAAAGCTAGATTCGTATTCCAGCTGTCAATTAATAGCTTGACCTTGGGCATGCCATTGAACCTCTCTCTATGTTTGTTTCCTTATCTATAAAATGGGAAAAATGATTGTGCCTATTTCATAGGATGTTGAGTATTAAAAAGACATAATACATGAAAAAAGTCAGCAACCCCCTAGCAGATAACAAACACTTAATAAATGATAGTTATTATTATTTTAACTCTCTGTGTAAAGCATGCCATGATGATGGCTGGGTCCTTCCCACAACTCAAATTTACATGTTGGCAATGTCGTTGTATAACTGTACCTTAGGGTTACTCTATGAACCACTGCCCATGGAACTGATGTGTCTGTGTAGAAAATCTGAGATTTAGAGAAGCATTCATTTGCCACCATTCAAGTTTGGTTTGAAATCGATTTATTAATCCAAGTGAAGAACAAGTTCTTTTGACCCATAGGTTAAATTAACTTGATGCTTATGAAGGTCATAATATCAGATCTGGCTACTTTGTAAAGTGTCTCCTCGGACTAGTGAATGTTTGATTGGTGGTATTTATCTCTAACTGAGAAGGAAACTTTGCAGCTGTTAAAGTAACTTAAAGTTGATGTTAAATTTCCTAGAAGAAAATTCTCCCACCCCCTTACTTATCCTTCTTAGAACCAACAGTGACAGAGTTGGCACTTCTCTCCATGGCCAAGATGGACGAGTACCATAAGCTCTAACTTACATTATGTAAAATATATTAAAATTGAACCTAGATCTCACATTAAACATACTATTTTTCTATAAACATTTGGATAAATTTTCATTACTTTGCTTTTGAAATCATTTGACTACAAGAACAAATGCAATTTATGAGGGGCTATCATTTCTGGACAATTACTTTGCATACATAAGCATTCTTGCAAAGTGAGAAAAATTGAATCTATAAATTATTTTCAAATGCAATGATATTTTATGAATACTAAATTTAACCACTGATGGAGTAGCACATTTTAAGTTCTATGGATTTTTGTTGTCTACATTTTACAGATTTGATTTTATAGTTTTCTGTCATATTTTGGGGCCAAGAGCTTTTGTTTTACAGTCCTCATATATTTTTTTGGTAGGTCCTTAGAAAGATCATAATACCTAAACACTATGTCCATTGTTTTTAATGGATAAAGTGACTTTGCCAGTGACGTGCTTCAGGAATATGATGTGGGCTTGCGCTTATGTAAGAAAAAAATTAAGTTGAACGTTAAGCAATTTGGACCACGATAAAAAGAAATCTAGGCATTTGGTTATATTGTATATTTTATAGCTTTTGCTCTAATACACATCCATATCTTCACTGACCAGATATACTTTAAAATTCAGAATTTTTCAGAATTTTAGAAATTTAATACAGCATACATTTCATATATTCTGTGACACTCCCAAAGGGGTCTTGAGCATCATCTTTAACCAAAGAGATTAGGATTTCTGCAGTGAAACTTATGAATATTTATCAAATGAGACTAAATAAATAAATTGCTCCAAATCAGTTCAGGCCAGATTTTATTGCCAGGTCTGTTCATGTCAGATGAAGTTTTCATGCCAAAACTACTTATGAACAAACTTTGTGTTTTCATGCTTTCATGTTTTGAATTTTAGAATACTGAATATTCTAATATCTAATAGAATACTGAAGAGGAATTACACACCTATGATATCAATATAGACTATTATTAGCATTAGATATTTTTAGTTCGCTTGTGAGATAAAAAGGGAAGGTATTATTATTCCCATTGTATGACTGGCAAAACTGGTATATAGAGTAAATTAGTGACTTTTTCCTGGTCACCGAGCAAGTAAATAATAAAGATGGGGTTGGAACAAAAGTGCCCTGACTCTCATCCCAGGGAAGTTCCTAATTTTTCATGGCCTCCTTAATTATCCAAACAACTGCTTCACTTGCGGTTTGTTGACCCACAATGGCAGCCTTTTCTTTAGACAGGCTAAAGACTCCAATACTTTTCAACTTATAGTGCTGTGCAGTTTCATTAGGTTTTGATGCACTGGGGTACTAGTCACATAACTGTTCTAAAGGAAATTTCTAGTGTTTATACCTCATAATGCACATGGGTGACATTTGTTGGGATGAGCTAAATTAGGTGTATCTGCTCCTGGCAAGGCCCATTTTGCAAGTGTTTTCCTTTCCTCCATTTGCCGAAGTCAAGAAAAAGAAGCTCACTTCCTGCGGTATCTCTTTTCAGCTCTAAAATTTCTTGCCCTGTTTCACTGGCACCACACATGCCAGTACCCACCATGCATTTTATTGCTGCAGCTGTTTCACTCACCTATTTTTGTCAGCACAGAGGTTAGTCTCAGAAGTGAAGATTTAAAATAATTATAGTCTTCTTGGACATTGGAAACTTGAATTATTTTCATAACAACTGAGGACACCCAGAATCCTATTTCATCACTGTGGTGTCTTTAGCAGAAAACACAATATTAAAATTCAGATTTTCCCTTTGCCAGCAGACATTCATTTATTCCTATATTTATCTGTTCATCCAGCAAGCCATTTACCAAAACCCTAGTAGTGAGCTAGTCACTAAGAAGGTTGCAAGAAGGTCACTGGACAGTGGTCTTTCTGGAAATACTGTGGAGAAATAATGCTTTTCAGGACTAGCATGACAGCAACATAAATTAACCTAAGTATTAGCAACTTTTCTAAGAGAGTAGGCCAAGTAAGGTGTCATTCTTTTTTTTTTTCTTTTTTACAGCCATACCTAAGAAACCAGGCATAGAAGTCAAGTGTTGTGGTTAGCAGCATTGGGCTTTAATGTTAAATGGAATGGATTCAAATTCTGGCAATCAATTTACTAGGTTGGCTGATTTGGGGAAATTACCACTATATGGGGTATGTTTGAGGTTAACTTTTGAACCTCTCTTGACTTTGGGTTCTGTTGTCTGGGAATGAAGGTTATGATATTTGCTTCTGAGGGGTTTAATGAGAGCATATGTGTAACTGGTTGATTGAACCTGATGAAGAAACAGACATATAAACAACTTAGTTTTCTCTCATTGTTGTCTTCTAATGTACTCTCTCATGTATCCCTTTTTGGTCACTTGAATCTCTCTAACTTTTCATGGCTTTCAGCCATAAAAATGGTATTATTTTCAGACATTTAAAAGTTCCAGTCCAGTTTAAATAAAATATTTACATAAACAATCAAGAGTGGAAGAAAATATTTAAGTACATGTATACATAGCAAAGACTCATCCAGAATATATAAAGAACTTTTACAAATCAGTAAGAAAAAGACAAATCATCCATGGGCAAAAGATGTAAATAGATATTTCACCAAAGAAATGATATCCCAATGGCTAAAAATCCTATGAGAAATTGCTCAACATCTTCAGTCAATAGAAAAATGCAAATTAAAGTTACAATGAACTATCACTCCATGGTTACAAGAACAGCTAAAAGAAAAAGAAGGAAAATACCAAATGTTGAGGAGATTGTGGAACAGCAGGAACTTTCAATCACTGGGATTGAATAGGAATGTACATCAATTTCCCCAACCACGTAGGAAAGCTATTTGGCAATATCTATTAAAACTAGACATAATCATATACCATGGCCCAGCAAATGTCTCTTAGGTACAATACTCAACAGAAATACAAATGTTTGTTCACAAAAGAGATGCTTTGGAATGTTTGTAGCTGTACTGTTCATAATGGCCCCAAAGGGGAAACTATCCAAACACCTGCCCAATGGAGTATTATGTGACAGTGCAAATCACTGACTTACACTTCTATGCAGAAACATGGGTAAATCTCACAACATAATGTTGAGTAAAAGAAGCCAGTCACAAAAAGACTACATACTGTGTAAGTCCATTTATTCAAAGAACAGAAACAGGGAAAACTAATCTAGAATATCAGAAATCAGGTTTGGGCGGAGTGATCACTGGAATTGGGCAAGAAAGATTAGGATGCTGGTTACATCGGTGTGTTTGGTTTGTGAAGATTTATTGAACTGTATAAATACGTTATAATTCTATAAAATGCTCTTCTTGTCCCCACAGCTCTAGGATGATCTCTCCCTTATCTTTGCTTTTCTGTATCTCCCCAAAGCAACTACCCATTTACATTCTCTTATTATTACACTCTCCTGAGTGTTTGGGGTTCAATAATTGCAAAACTGAAGCAGACCCTTGACAGAGCAAGCTCATCCCTATCTTGCCTCTTTCCCAGCCATGTCTAGCACACTCATGCATAACTCTTTCCACAGTTTCAGTTCCTGGCTTCTAAAAGTCACCTTGGAGGTTCCTGGACACATGACAGGCCAGGTGTTTGGCTCTGTTTGTGCCACAGAACTCTGCAGCTGTCCCACCAGCCTGACTTGTATGAGATCAGGACTTGGGCTTTGGAGAAAAATTAAAAATGCACCTCACAATCCAATCAACCATACATATAATGTAAGAAATTCTTCATGCCAAAAGGCCTGGGTTCTTCAAAAAATAAATTGCAAAATAAAGAAAAGGATAGGATGGGATCCATGAATTAAAAGAGACTTATACAGGAATATCAAATTAAAAAAAATGGGCAAGACTAAACCATCATGTCTAGGGATATACATTTGGCTTATAAAACTGAAAAAGCACACACACAGGTAAATGATCAATATGCAATGAGAATAATGGTTACTTATGGGGTGATGTGGAGAGAAATTTGTGATAGCGATGAATAGAGCTTCTGATGTGGCTGGGGAAAGTTTTATTTTTTGATCTGGTGATGGATACGCAGGTCTTTGCCTTAGAAAAATAAGCCATATATTTATGATGTCATTTTCTGTTTCTTTTATTTTGCATTATGTTAAAGAATTTTTTTTAAATGGTAAAATCATGACTGCTATACTGATGTAAAATAAACCTGTGTCAAAGATTTTATTTAAGTAATTAATTAGTTAGGGACCAGGAAAGTTGTTTCAGCTGGATCAAAGGAGAAATCAAAGAAGCACAAATTTGTATGGAGGAAAGAAATGAGGAAATGAATTTACAAATGATTTGAAAAACTGGCTTCTTCTACTTTGGGAGACAGAAGTCGGTTGAACCTCCACCAGACAGAATTTATTTGCCTGTTTACAGTCCAGAATTATTTGCATTGCTATCAGTTTTCTACAAGGTAACCTTATCTCTATAAAGTCATAAAATAGCCTAGTCAAAGACAAAGATCATATCCCTATAGGATTAGGTACTCTTAGGGGCTCCTGCATTCTGTTGAAAGGATATCAAGTAATCTCTTTTGCTTTTTCAAAAGTCTTAAATTTTTTGTTACAAATAAAAATATTTTGAAAATAAATTAAATAAAATGTGACTCACGGCATTGACACATTTCAGCCTACGCTATGTCCTTGAGTGGCTTTAGTTGAGTCACTCTGGCTTCAGCTTTTAACTGGCAAGAGTCTGGCTAACCTGCTAGGCTATTGCCAATACAGAGGGATGAACACAAACAATTGAAAGATGATAGCTTTTAATAAACTATATAATCCTATTGGATTGATTAAATAGTACTTGTATTTGTAACCAAGCCCATTTAACCTTGACTTAGGCATATCTACATATAAATAAAGCAATGCATTAAATATTTGAAGGGATACTGGAATATCTCAGGTAATTGAAGGAGTTAGAGTGCTTATTTACAGAAAGAGCAGGTACCAGGAGTGCTGAGGAGGGCTCTGCAGCACTAGTGTTGGAGGAACCTTCTTGCTGAAAACACAACCATGAAAGTGAGTCAGCTCCCAAAACTTAAGTTCTTCTGGTTTCTCCAGTCTAGGTGTCAGTGTCTTGGGAAATAGAATTTGCTCGGTCCTGCTTTGGCCAGGAAGAGGCTGTGAAATGTCACATGACACAGAAAAGGCCTTTGAGTCTCCTCCCCTTTGGCCATTTCCAGAGAAAGGTGAATCATTGTGAGTTAGGCAGTCGACCAAGGGCATGACATCTGCTACTGTTTTTTTTTGTTTTTTTTTTTTTTTTAATTTATTGAGGCTTGTTTTATGTCCATATGGTCCATTCTGGGGAAAGATCTGTGATCACTAGAGAAAGATGAGTGTCCTGGTGATTTGGGATGTAAGGTTCTATATTTGTCTGTTAAAATTCTCTGTGTCTCTCTTTCCTTTCTTTGTTTCTCTGTCGGTAGGACTCCCTTTAGTTTCTGAAGTAGGGCAGGTCTTTTACTGGCAAACTCTCTCAGCATTTGTTTGTCTGTGAAAAATTTAAGCTCTCCCTCGAATTTGAAGGAGAGGTTTGCTGGATAAAGCATTCTTGGTTGGAAATTTTTCTCTCTCAGAATTTTAAATATGTCATGCTACTGCCTTCTCACCTCCATGGTGGCTGCTGAGTAGTCACAACTTAGTCTTATGTTGTTTCCTTTGTATGTGGTGAATTGCTTTTCTCTTGCTGCTTTCAGAACTTGTTCCTTCTCTTTAGTATTTGAGAGTCTGATTAGAATATGTCTCGGAGTGGGTTTATTTGGATTCTGTTTGGGGTTCGCTGGGCATTTATGCTTTATGTATTTATATTGTGTAGAAGGTTTGGGAAGTTTTCCCCAAAAATTTCTTTGAATACTCTTTCTAGACCTTTACCCTTCTCTTCTCCTTTTGGGACACCAGTGAGTCTTAAGTTTGGATATTTTATTTTGTCTATCGTATCCCTGAGATCCATTTCAATTTTTTTCTCTATTCTTTCTTTTGTTCTTTCATTTTCTGTTCTGTGGACTTCTAGGACACTGAGTCGTTCAACTTCCTTTAATCTTGTATTATGAGTATCCAGAGTCTTTTTAATTTGGCCAACATTTTCTTTTATTTCCATAAGATCTTCTATTTTTTTTATTTACTCTTGCAATGTCTTCTTTATGCTCTTCTAGGGTCTTCATGTCCCTTATATCCTGTGCCATGGTCTTCTTCATGTCCTTTATATCCTTTGCCATGTTTTCATTCCTTGATTGTAGTTCTTTGATTAACTGTGCCAAGTACTGTGTCTCTTCTGATATTTTGATTTGGGTGTTTGGAATTGGGTTCTCCATATCATCTGGTTTTATCATAATGCATTAAGATTTTCTGTTGTTTTTGGCCTCTTGGCATTTGCTATGCTTGATAGGGTTCTTTCAAGTTGTAAAAAAAAAATGCCAATCTAATTTTTCAGAAATACAAGTTGGTGGCGTACATTTTCTCTAATTAACCAGCAGATGGCGTCTGCGAGTCACCTATACCCCTCAAGTCAGTTCTCCTCAACTTCATCCTTGTGGTGTGTGGGGAAATGATTCTTGTAGGGTTCAGTTGGTGAACTCAGTTTGGGTGTGTTGCTGGAGCCGTCCACCCTGAATGTGGGGTGTGTGTACGGGTGGCTAGGGCGGCAGGGCAGCTTTAATATTCAAACCCCTCAGGTGTTCCTGGAGATTCAAGGCTGCTGCAAGAGTCTAAGCCTTCATTTCAATTCTGCCGCGACCCTCTCTGTCGCTGACCCACAAACCACCAGCATTGACGTAGTGTCCCTGGGTTTTCCGAGTGGGCCCCCTTTCTCAGCTGTGATCTTCCAGGTCCTTGGCCGAGGGAATGCTGTGCTATGTCACAAGTGCGCACCATCCCTCAAGAGAAGCCCTGGGCCTCCAGGCCATGCAGCGGCACTCTCAGCCTGATGCAAAGATGGCTGAACGGGTGTCTCATCCTCCCCCTCTCCTCACACAGTTCCTCCTTCCCTGCTCCGGGACAACTGGTGTGGCTCTGGGCTGTGGGCACGGCCCCGGGCAAGAGTGTCTCCAGCCCTCCAGGGGGCCAGCTGCAAGCAGCGGGGTTTCTTTCTCCCTCTAGCTCTTGCCTCCACTCCCCTGGCCCTGAGGGAATCTGCAGCAGGCTATCCTCCATGCCAGACGCCAAGAGGCAGTCTCAGCCCGCTCCTGCCGTGTTCCCACCGTTGCAACTGCAGCCGCTCTTGGGTTTTTCCCTTTTTTTTTTTTAAAAAAGATCCAGTCCGTCTCCAAATGCCAACCCCCAGTTTCCCCACATTGCAGCGCGGCTGTGGGACTTTCAGCCGGCTTACTCATTGCAGAATGCAGACTCCCGGTTTCATCAAGTGTACAGCCCCTGTGGTTCTAGCAGACCTTGTCCAGCTGGTGCATCACTGAAACCTGTATTCTGGGTCACCTTCTGGTTTTTATCTAGTATTTTTCACGGAGGTGTTTTTTTGCCCTGTCACCTAGCTGCCATCTTAGGTTCTCTACTATTTTGACTTGTTATCACATTCTTAAGCCAGATCTCAAGTGTTGAGAATATTAAAATACTGGCTTTAGACTTTTACATCCCATAACTCTATTTTCTACATGAATATTCTTTTTTAAAAGGAAAAAAACAAAACAAAACAGAACAAAAAAGAAAGGAAAGGAGGGGCTACAGTTTTCTTGAGTTGATTTACATTACCAAACATTAAAGCTCTAATCTGCATTAAAGTCTTCCCAAAGATAAGAGGTAGATGGGTCAGACAAGTTCACCCTATATCAGCAAAGCCAGAAGTTACTCCCAAATAGCTCTACACTTTTGGTACCTAGGATTTTCTTAGAATTTCCACAGACCCATCTTTTAATTTCCCCCATCTTTTTCTCCCTTTACCCTCTCTCTCCTTCCTTCTTTTTTTCTTTCCTTTTATCAGGTATTTTATTGCCTACTATTCACTAGGCAGTGGGCTAAGTGCCAATTATAAAAAGATGAAGAAACCATAAACCTGCGCTTCAAGTTCTCTCCCTTTCAGGATGTATGGGGACACAAAGATCTATCATGGTCTCACAAAGATCTTTCTCTGTCACCATTACCCGAAGGCAAAAGGCCGTCTCTTGGAATCACTGCTCAAAATACCTTTACTTAAATGAATAATAGGGATGGATGGGGGTATGGGATGTTTTTTACTTCAACTTTTATTCTTATTCTTTTTTGTGTGTGGTAATGAAAAGGTTCAAAAATTGATTGTGGTGATGAATGCACAATATATAATGATACTGTGAACAACTGTACACTGTGGATAATTGTATGGTATGTGAATATATCTCAATAAAATTGAATTAAAAAAATAACTTTAATCCTGTTCTTCCCTTCTGGGCCAATGGTCACCTAAGAAACACATTCACATTCCAAAGTCTTTTGCATGCAAAAGACATAAAATTGATATCAGTAGGGAGAATAACATACAGCATACTGAAAGTTAAGGTAGGCAAAGATCATAGGTTTAACTCAATAGAAACTGGGTTTTTTTGGTTCCTTAAAATTTAGATAAGATTTCAACACCCAGGCTGTGGTTTGCGTAAGCCCAAAACTTTTCCTAAATATTCTCTGTTGTCTCTGCTCCTATGAGGTGGGAAGGGGAATTTTTGTTCTGTGGGTCATAGGTTCTTCTCCTTGATCGTCTCTCCGAAGGAACTAAAAATCAAAAACTTCTTTTGAATGTCTTAAGATTTCAAGAGTCAGGGGAGAGGGCTTTTTAGATACCATAAAGAAAGAACTAGGATAGACTTAAAAAAAATATATATTTAAAACCTTTTTTTCTTTTTTTTAATACCACTACATCATTTTGCAGGGTGGTTTCTCAGCATCTTGCTGCTTCTTCTGGGGGCCAAACTAAAATCCTCTCCTTTTCTCATCATTTGTAGTCTTTTTTTCCTGCTGACCTACATGCACACCTTCTACCCAGTGGTGTTATTTTCCCAAACAAAGATATTTCCCCCCTTGAATGGAGCCCTGGCACCCACTCTTGGTAATAACTTGTTCACATTCATTACCTCAGATAGTAGGCAAATCCAGCTTTGGAGGCATTTTTCCTGATTCCAGCCTATCGTAAGACATCCACAAAGGGAAACAGAGAAGCTGAGTTTGATTAAATAAGGCTTGGTCCTCATTTTCTCAATGATTACTGGAACCATAGGATTCAGGAATGAAGTGTCGAAAAACTTTTGAGAAATGAGGGACAGAGTATCTTTGTGGTTTTCTCCTTCATAGACTCTCAGGAGTGATTTTGCCTTTGTACTTCCAATTCCCTCTTCTTAAAATGCCCTCTGAGATGCCCTTCTCTGCCTAGAAGCATTTCTTTTCATCCTTTGGGTCTTTACTCAGTTATCAACAACCTGGAGAAATCTTTTCATGTTAGCTACAGAAAGATAACCACTGTCTTCCATGATTTCTTCTAGCACTTTATCTCTGTGATAAAACAATTATTTCAAGGTGATACAATTTGAATTTGTATGACTACCTTTCCTTCTAATCTGTGAATTCTTTGAGATTTGGGTCTATGCCTTGTCTCAGGGCTTGTTCTGAAGCAATGTGTGTTTCTTAATGTGATTGGTAAATAGGGTAATGATGTCAGAATAATAGGAAGTTGTGTTGATAAATACATGAATTTTCCCAGCACGTTCATGGTTGAAATAATGAGATGTAAGTTTCTTACAATCAAAAAGGAACATTTATCACTCTATAAACACTTTAAGAAGAACATTAAAATCCTACAGCTGCGCCTTCCTTTAGTGCAAAGCATGTTTGATTTAGTGGCTTTAAGAACTGCCAAACTTTCTACAACGTTAAGCTATTTAGAGAGATTGCAAGTGCTGATCAAGATGCTGCAAAGACGTTTACCCCTGTGTTTAAAACATATCATCAAGTGAAAGGATGCCCTTGGATTGTGGTTTTAATTTTGATGAAACTTGTCTCTATTAGGAGCAAATATTTTCAGGAATCTACATTTTCAAGCAGGCGTGCAAGCCTCAAGGTCTTACAGAAGATTGTAAGTTCAAATAATGATTTAATTGCACTAATATTTCTATTGAGATTGTTATTGGGTGTGTTAGAACTCTGGTTCCAAAGTTTCATTGGGTTTGATTGGCTTGTCTCAATCATATTTTTTCCCATAAAACCTGTTACTTTTCACATGCATTATATAAGGTTTTCCATTAAAGTCTATTTGATATTGTAATAGATATTCATGTCTCCACAATTCCTAGCAAAAGAATGTCCTATGACTATAGCATTCCCAGAAATTTTTGCTTCCTGAAGAATTATCTACCTCAAAAATCCCAATTACTTTTCAAAATAAACAATTTCTGCTTCTCATTATGAACTTATTCTTCTCCTAATACAAACTCTTAATTACCTGTGCATCTGTGTTTCCCGTTAGATTGTGAGTTCTCATGGGCCAGGTACCTGGTAGGCACTTCTCAAACAGGAGAGGTTGAGTGAGCGAATCAATATTGAGTGGCTGTTTATATCACTTGGTAGCCTAGAATATTTTATTTGTCTTGGGGGAGATAGAAAAGTGACAAGATTTATCTATCAGCAACCACCTACAATCCCACATGGAAGCTCTTTCTAGTAATGTCTACTATTTATTTAGGAATAAATATGGGGTATTATAAAAATTAATATAATTCTCACAACTACATATAAAGGAAGAACTTTATTATCCCCATTTTAAAGAAGAGGAGACTAAAACAGAGAGATTTCCTACTCTGCCCAAGGTCAAATATTTAGTCAGTAGTGGAGCTGAAGCTCATACCCAGGTAGTCTGACTTCAAAGCCAACCCTCTAACAGTCATGTTATATTATCTCCATATGCAGCAAAATTATTTCACTGTCAGTTGTAGGCCACGATTTGTGTGTGTGTGTGTGTGTTTGTGTGTGTGTGTGTGTGTGTGTCGGTGTGTTAAAATTAGTATATTCCATTCACACCTGCTTAGGAAATATCAAAACCTAATACTGTGTTTCATCATAACTAGTTCTAACCAGCTGAAGATGTTAAAAGAGCTATAATGCTAAGTGGTTTTGTAGGAAACAAGAATGAAAGTTTAAAGACTTTGTTCTTTAATTTGGGAAGTAGAAGGAAATGGTGCCCTTTACAATATGCTATTCTTTGAAGCTGATATTTCAGAGAATTTTTCCCCTTTAACTTGTATAATTTATAAATGAATACCCAAAGGAACTCTTAAAATCAAAAGAAAATATGTTGCTTGAAAATTGATTTGTCATCAGCGATTTTTAGCCTAAATATTTTTCAACTTTGTTAATTACTTGATTTTAAAACTCATGCTAAAAGTCAGGCATATGCAAATACTGTAGATGGGAAGAGTGAACAGGGAGAGAATACTCTTGGGAAAATATTTCAACTGCATCTTTCATGGATATAGATCATTACTTCAGTTATATAATTCAATTTTAGTATTTGGGTTGACTTGAAAAGGCAAAAAAAAAAAATAATAACATTCATTCTGGGTCACCGGATCCCAGGGGCTGTGCCTGGTGTTTTGTGGATGTCTGAGTGGATGTCATTTAATCACGGCCATCCTGAGAGGAGGGTGGCTCCTAATTTTACAAATGGCCACATGGAGGCAGAGAGAAGTAAAGGAACGTGCCAAACCCACAATGAATTTAAACAACATTTTTATGGCTCTTTCAAACTCCTTCCACTATAAAAGAGGTTCTCAAACTTGAGTGGACATTAGAGTCAGCTGGAAAGCTTAAATACAGACTGCTAGGCCACTCCTCTGGAGTTTCTGGTCCAGTAGATCTGTCCTGGGGCCCGAGAATTTGCATTTCGAACAAGTTCTCAGGCGATGCTGATGCACCTGGTTTTGGAACCAACCATTGAGAACCACTGCACTGTACCATAAATGGGATCTCTAAACCTATTTCAGTTGTGCTCTAACAAGTGAGTGAGTATTCAGTGAGAGAAATCTTTGCCCATTTGTGCTTTATGCTTCTCAGATGTGGGCACATGTGCCCTTGGGAGGTGAGGTGGTTAGCCTGGGGGTTCTCAAAGCTATGGAGTAAACATCAGGCATCGTCAAGGAGGGCTGGGTTTTCTTGCTGGTAAATAGCTTAATGTACTATTTTTATATTAAGAAAACCACACAGCTAGTTTATGGAGTGGAATACAAATTCACATGGATTTCTGAAATAAAGCTCTAGAGTTCAAAGAAATTTTGCCCTTATGGTAGATGCTGTAGGCTATGCTTCAGTTCTCAGAAGGGACAGGTTGACTCTCCTCTGGCAGTTAGCAGATTTAGCTGGGGGAAATGAAGGTCATTTTACATTGATATTAAATACCTTTTTGAGCAGAGAGTTTCTACCTATGGATTCAGATTCTAGTCTCTTCCCTGACCTTATAGAGAGCATTTCTCAGAATCTAGTTCTCAAAGCCATGTACGTCAACCTTTTTTTGAGGACACATAGAACCTACAAATTAGAGATGACATTTCCTTATGACACTGGGTGCTAGAAACTTCATTTTTTATTGTTTCTTAAGGAAATTAAATACATTTTTAAGCCTCTTGTCCCTAAGGAAAAAAAAAAAAGAATCAAAAGTCATTGGGGGGGGGTTCTTCTTTCATTGTAGATCCTAGAAAAATTTGGGGTTGATTGCACATGGTTATATGCACATACACGGACACTGGCAAATAGAGTCCTAGGGTTTGCTATATACTGGTTCTGACACTAAGGCTGTGTCATCTGTTTGAAGAGTGGACCTGTTCTTTTCATGCCAGCTGTAAGCCTGGGGATCTTTCTTCAGGTCCCTAATCTGTGGCTCTGCTAAGGGCACCTTATAGAAGTCATCTCACTGCTAGAGATCAGAGTCTGGCAAAGTGTCATCTGTGGGCCAAATCCAGCCCATCACCTGTTTTTTTATGGCCAACAAGCTCTGCACAATTTTACAGTTTTAAATGGTTGGGGAGGGGGTGGGGACACCCAAAAATAATGTTTTGTGACACATGACAATTATAAAAAATTGAAATTTCAGTTTCCATAAATAAGGTTTTATTGGAACATAGCCACCCTCATTTATGCTTTGCCTCTTGCTGCTTTCAGGCTATGATGTCAGAAATAAGTAGTTGTGACAGAGACAGTGTAGCCCACAAAGTCAAAAATATTTACTATTTGGTGTTTTATGGAAAGTTTTCAGACCCTTGCTGGAAATTCTGTATATGAGGCAGGTACGTTTCTGCCATTTATAACTTGTCCCATCTTACAGAAAAACCATCCATTCTCTCCAGGATCAGAACAGTTCTTTTCTCTCCAAAGCTTTCTCCATGAGGACTGGCAGTCTGGGGCTATCTACCAGCTATCCTTGGTCCTTAACTTGTCACATGGCAAGGCACATGGTGGTATCTCCTGGTCTCTCTCTTCTGTTGTGGGTTCTGTTGATGTTCAGCTTTTGGCTGTTGCCTCTGTGGCTTTCTCTATCCCTGTCTCAATTTCATTCCACTTATAAAGGATTCTGCTAATAGGATTAAGACCCACCCTGATTGAGCTGGGCCACACCTTCACTGAAGTAACCTCATCAAAAGGTCTTGTTTACAATGGGTTCACACCCATAGGAGTGGATAAAGTCTAAGAACATGTTTTTCTGGAGTACATACCATTCCAGACCATTGCAATATTCTACTGTCATGAGATTCCACAATAACCATGGGGTAGTTGTAGCTGCAAGTTCAATGGTAACAGGAACTCTAATATAGCAGAGCATAAAGTTTTTAGAGTCAAAAAGCACAAATTCCAAAAACTGGATACTGAAAGTGATGCGGGTTGTCTCTTTTAAATGCACCCTTTGGTTTTCCAGCCAATAGAGTCTAGCTTTTAGGGACATAGCACCATATGTATCAGCCACTAGTTAAATGCCGAATCCCAGAGCGCAGTGTCCCAACCTCATAAGGTATTGTCCCAGAGATGGGACCTTATCTATACATTAATCCAGCGTTCCATTATGCTGATTGCTTCTGAGTGATGGTGTATATAGTAGGATTAGTGGATTGAGTGATCAAATGCCCACCATTGCCTCTCCATGGCCATAAAATGGCTATGTTCATCTGTTGTGATTTGTGGGCTTTGATGCTGTGAAATAGTTGTTTTGTAAGTCTTTGGTGCTAAAAGAGGGAATATAGGCTGGGAAGGTAAGCCCATATCTGGAGTAGATATTAATTTCAGTACGTAAAATTCCTGGGTGGAAGTGGTCTGAAGGTCAATCTGCAAGTAAGTGGCTGCTGGTCTCCTCTGGGGATAGGGCCATTATGAGGGTTCAGCATCAGACCCTGCCCCTGGCAGGCTGAACATTCAGCAGTGGCCTTGGTAAGAGGCCTCCCATGCTGTTTGGGTCACACACAGCATTCAACTCTGCCACCATAACAACTTTGTTCAAGGGCTCTTCATGCAAACCCTGGGAGGGGGTGTGTGGGGTGGTTACTTTATAGTGAGCTGTAATATGAAATACACGTATTACCATAGTTTGTATCCTCTCTGTTAGGTTAATTCACATCTCCTCCCTTTTATCCTTTGATCCTATTTCTTCCAGGCAGCTGCCCAACAAGATAAGCCGTTTAGCAATGCCCAGGATTCTATGTAACTCTACACCGTGGGTCATTTCTCCCTCCATACAAAGTGAAAGAATCACATGTACTGTTCACATCTTTTCCCACTGGGGGGATTTCCCTTCACCACTTTCCTTCAAGGCCACCCATGACTAGGGCTGCAGTGTGGCAGCAGTTTTTAAATCCACCATCAAGGAACTAGCCTGGGTGGTTTTCCTCCCCTGTCAGTTGATTATAGGGTCTCTGTCCCCCTGAGGCCACAGGTATGAGTTGAGAGAGAGGCACCATGTAATTCAGGTGGTGGTAGGAGCCCTAGGACTCTGAGCCATCTCCTTATGTAAGCTACTTATGCCCCCAAGACTTGCTTGGTCCTGATCCTGAATGTACCATTTCCATCACATGATGGATTGCTGCTCTGGCCGTCCAACATTATGATTTGATGGATATGATAATATCATCTCATAATGGGCAATTCCAGACATATAATTACTTAATGTCCTGTGGTCAGGCTTTTAGAGACTACTAGTGCTTCTTAGCACTCCAGGAACTCTTTTTTCAAATGGTGAGTGGTTTTCTCCTACAGGAGTATGGCCTTTTTGTTGAACCCAAGTTCAGCACTTGGTTGTTGAGTTGAGACTTGTCAGGGACAACACACTGCAATTATATTCAACATAAATATTTCTGGCACCATTGTACCTGAGGCATCATATGGCCCGAGTGGTAGGACAGCTTGTAGTGTATCCTGCAATTGCAGCAGAATTATTTCTTGCTTTGAGCAGTACTGAAAACTGCCAGCCTTCTGAGTCACCTGACAAATGGCTCAAAACAATGCTCCCAAGCATATTATAGACTGCCTCTAAAATTCAAGGAGGCCCACCAAATGCTGTACCTGTTTCTTAGAGCTTTGGGATGTTTCGGTTTGTTAAAGCTGCCTTTATGCAAAATACCAGAAATGGATTGACTTTTATAAAGGGGGTTTATTTGATTATAAATTTACTGTCCTAAGGCCATAAAAGTGTCCAAATTAAGGCATCAACAAGAGATACTTTCACTGAAGAACAGCCAATGGCACCCAGAACACCTCTGTCAGTTGGGAAGGCATGTGGCTGGCATCTGCTGGTCCTTTGCTCCCAGGTTGTGTTTCAAAATGGCTTTCTCCAAAATGTTTCTGCCCTTCTGTCTTAGCTCCTCTCTCTCAGCTCCTCTGCATCCTTGCTTCTTTCTCCTAGGGCATTTCTCTCTAAGCATCTGGGGGTCCTCTCTTAGCTTCTCCAAGGCAAACTCTGGGCTTAATCTCTTAGCTTAGCATCTCCAAACAGATTTCTGTCTGCATCTCCAAGCATCTCTAAGCGTCTCCAAGCATCAGCAAGCATCTAGGTCTGTGTCAACTCTTAGTTTCTCTCTTAAATACACCAGTGAACTAATCAAGACCCACCCTGAATGGGTGGGGCCACATCTCCGTGGAAATAATTTAATCAGAGGTTCCACTGTAATCAATAGACTAATCAGTCTGCCCCCACAAGTTTTTATTAAAGAACGTGGCTTTTTGGGGGGACATAATATATCCAAACCAGCAGAAGGTACAAGGTGTAATGCCTTATTTTTCTATTTAGGAGGGGATATCCTGACTTGCCATAGGGTTTGTTTTAGTTTGCTAATGCTGCAGAATGCAAAACACCAGAGATGGATAGGCTTTTATAAAATGGGGGTTTATTTCGCTACACAGTTACAGTCTTAAGGCCACAAAGCGTCCAAGGTAACACCTCAGCAATCGGGTACCTTCACCGGAGGATGGCCAATGGGGTCTGGAAAACCTCTGCTAGCTAGGAAGGCAGCTGGCATCTGCTCCAAAGCTCTGGCCTCAAAACGGCTTTCTCCCAGGACGTTCCTCTGTAGCAAGCTTGCTCCTCTTCAAAACATCACTCCCAGCTGCACTCCGTTTCCTACCCCCCCGACCTTTCCCCCCCCAGTCAGCTCATTTATATAGCTCCACCGATCAAGGCCCACCCTGAATGGGTGGGGTCATGCCTCCATGGGAATATCTCATCAGAGTCATCACCCACAGCTGGGTGGGGCACATTCCAAGCAAATCCAACCAGCACCAAAACTTCTGCCCCACAAAACTACAAAGATAATGGCTTTTGGGGGACATAATACATTCAAACCGGCACAGGGTTCTAGACATTTATCGTGCTCCTAGTAATACCATGGGCTGTCAGCTATAGTCACAGCTCTTTGTGGGTCAAGACATCTGATTTCCACTTTGGCTTTGCTTTGCCTCACAGTAATTTTATCCATCTTGCCTCTGTCTGTTAAGTAATGCCACATGGCCTCTAACATTAAGGAATCCCATCTCCCTTATTGAAACTATAAATCCCAGTTATATGTCAGTGTCTCCTACTGTTAACTCCATCTTGCAGAACATAGCATAGGAAGCTTCTCAAAGATGCTGCTGTTCCCTTCATCAGAATAACTTCCAGGGCCACCAGCTGACCCTGTCGCCTGAGCTTATCGTTATATCCATGTTGGGGTGTCATAAGCTTTTCAAATATTCTACTTGAATTTTCTACTGAAATCTCAAGCCACTGGGAAACGGATGGAAGAGATGGTATCTGCATTCTAATTCCCCAGTATGTCACGGCATGGCTTCCTTTTGTTCTGATGTTGCGGGGTACTTTGGGGAACCTCCTTCTTTCAGAAATCCCCAGACTAGAAACAAGTCATGCCATCTACTTTAGAATTACTTGCAATTGCAAGAGAACTCTTCTCATATACTTCTTGTCCTTTAGGGCTAAGGTTAAGAGGGATAAGGGGGGGACACCAATTCCTTAGTGGTTCTTGCTCTCTGTTTCTTCTGAAACTCTTTCTGTCCTCTTTCCTAGCTCTGCATGTGTTTAGCTCTCATCCGGTGTATGTGTGTGTGTGTGTGTGTGTGGTAGCCATTACTAGTGGTCACTAATACCGTTTTTTTTCTTCTCCTTCTGGGCATATGAGAGATGGAAGTGTCCAGCCTCCATGCAGTTAGGCAGACCCACTTGACTAGTTTAGGCCACTTGTCTGTGATCAGACATGATGTGTCATGTTTGGGCTAAAATGGTGAAAATCCCCTGTGCCACTCTCCAGCTTTCTCTTTCCCTGCCATGGTAACCTTTGACACCGTGTGTTCAGGTGGTGTAGTTATAAGATGGAAATATGCTAAATCCTGAATCTGATGTGTGGATGGGTGCTACCTTGAAGAGCCAATGGGACCACAGAGAAATTGGACTAAGAAACAATATGTGTTTAATTATGGAAATCTGGGGGTTGCTTTTTTTTACTGTAGCAAAATCTATTCTATTCTAATACTGGGGAAAAACACCTCATGGTATACATATACTCCCTAATTCTTGTTGTCTGATGATAAGCACAAGGTCCTTTAAATCTAGGAGTTTCTAGTCACATCTTTCTGTATGGGAGTGGTCACAGGGGAACAAGAATGTCTTTTGAAGTCTCAATTTTTTGGCCATAAATTAATACTTCACATGTCAACCCGCTTTTCTGTGTTTTCTACTTCTCCGTCTCCCATGTACAGGGTGATTTTCTTTATTTTTAATATTCTATTTAAATAATAGATTAATTGTGCATATTACTTTTCTCCATGTAAACATATAGCTTTAATAAAAATTATTTTAGTGACTCTACAATATTTCAGCCCAAAGGCTTAGAAACGCTAATTCTTTAGATACTCTTCATACAAGCTATATTTTGTGTATAATTTTGTTTGCTAATGAAAAGCCTTTCTCCAGCTTACACTGAACAAAGCTATGCTTCCCCTGGAGTGAATTATCTGAGTTAAAAAATATACCTTTATTTTTAATTTGAAATTAATATGATCAGATTCATTAAGCAATTATATCTTATTTTCTCAAATGCAACATTTTTCATGCTCTCTCTGGCTTTGGATCTCAGTTAGCTACTCTCAGTGTACACAGAGCTTTCCCATAAAATGAATTGTGTTGAACAAATAACACAAAGTTCCTGCCCTAAGGATCTTGAAGTCTGCAGTCAAGTCACTAATACAAGGAGAACAATAAAGACCAAGCACTATGTGTGGGTTGAGTTTGTTTCTGAAAAGATCATTGGCAAAGGTGTGTTTTTAGCCTAGTGACACACAATTGATGCAGTGGTACAATGATTTATCATGTAAAGTGAGACATTTAACAATAAAATAGGCAATTAGGAAGCCACAAGTGAGTCATTACAGTAGGCACTTCCATTTTAAGGATGGCCTCAACCTTGTAGCAGGGAGTAACAAACAAAGAAATGGCTTACCCTTCAGGAGATCTCAGCATGGCTTAGGCTAAGCTGTATTTTAATGCTTTTACGTGGTTCCCGAAAGGATCACAAGAGGACAGAGAAACAAATACAGTCAGCTTTCCATCACCAGTAGTGACAACACCATCTCCAATTTTAGCCCTCCAAGAGATCTCAGAAATTGTATTTCTGAAATGGTCATTTATTAAAAGCTTAAGGTCTTCTGATAAATAAACTGGGGGGTCTGTCTTACTCCTCATAGGCCCAATGTAGGCTGTGCTTGCCTCCACTGAGAGAGCAGGGAAGGTGTGGGAAGATGAGAGGGACGAGGTGCTGGAGTTCAGGGCTGTGATTCAGCTCCTTGAGTAATGAAGTGACAGGCTGGAAGGCAACTTCATTATGTGTGGTGCAGTGGATCCATCCATCTGTGGAAAGTGAAAGCACAGCGAGAAGGCAGCCTGCATGTAATGGGAAAGGGAGTGGCATGTTGTAGTTAAGAGGGTGGTCTTGGGAGTTGGAGAAATTTAAATTTGAATCTTGGGCTCAGCCACTATTAGCTGAGAGGTTTTGGATAGATTACTGAACTTCTCTGAGCCTCCATTTTCACATCAGTAAAATAAGAATAAGATTGGTTTCTTAGATAAAGGCTGTTGAAAATATTCTGTAAAATAATTTGTATAAATTACTTAGCATAATGCCTGACAGCAACTAAAACAACAAAAACAGCCATTTACTTCAGTGACCACCTGCGAAATGCTTTATATATTATCATATAAAATCCTCTTTTTTTTTTTAGTCTAACATATTCCTGCAAAGTATCATGCTCATTTTGTTGGAGAGAAAACTGAGGTCCTGTGAAGTTGTGCTACTCGCTGAGAGACACACAGGTAGAAAATGGAGTAACCTCTATACAAACCCAGTTCTTATAGCTACAAAACTGGCTTTCTTTGCACTATGCCACATTATAGATAGGTTAAATCAACATCTAACATTGTTGGGCAGAGAACATTAGCTCCAGAGGGACATTGAAGTAAAAACAAAAAATCTTCCTTGCAACCCCTGTGGTCTGAGGAGTGCAGCAGGACACACACCTTTAGAATCTTGGCCACTTGAAGTGAACACAAACTTGGAGGGTGGTTTAGGGAAGTAACTCATAGTGTCTGTTTCAGTGTGTGAAGTAGGATGGTGAAAATATTTACCTTGTCTTCCTCACATATTCTGAGAAGATCAATTAAGGTAATACATGTGCAAATTATAAAATGCTATCCATTATTATATGGCTAATGATGTTGAGTCTATGATTTCAGCTGTTTTTTCTAAAATCAGAAATTTCAAGGCACCTTAGTCTCTGGAATCTGTTTGGTTTCACCAGGCAATTGAATAAAGTATTTTTTTTAGAAAGATTGCTTGCTTCTAAATGCCAGTAGGACAAGGTGGTGGTCCAAACATCGCTTAGAAGATAATAGACTGTTGTACTCGTTGTGGTGCTGCCTCAGAGTATATAGGGTGGCTGGGGCACAGTTAGTACATGTGATTGCTAGTTATGACTCTACTATACATTAGTTGTGTTCACATTTGTCAGTAAATTATTCAGTGGATATTGGGTCCAAATTTGATTAAGATATAGTCTTTCCATCAAAGCTAATAGTCTGATAAGGAAGAAAAACCCGTAAGCAAATAACAAAAGCTTCCCCAAAATAGACATGAAGGAGAATGGTCCATTTCAACTTAAAAGGAGAGGTGAATTACCTATCTGGGAAACAATAAAAGGATTTCAGTGGCACCATCACATTCACACACATTGTCAGGTGCTTACTATTTATCACGAACTGTGTTAAATCCTCAGGGACTGAGGTTATGGATAGGAAAAAATCCACAGCTATGCCTAACCTGAAGGACTTTACAGAAGAGAATCAGACGTGTAAATAGATGAATAGCCATAGAGTAATTTGTACAAATAATAGAATTCCAGGCATTAGTTTCAGAGAGAAGAACTGTTGGTTGCATCAGTGTATTAGAAGGGTTCTTAGTTGCAAGCAACAGAAACTAACTGTGGATAACTTAAGCAGGAAAGGAACATACTGAGACTACATTAGGCAGTTCACTGAACTGACTGAAAACGAGGTGTGCAAAATGGGCAGGAGTAAATGTAAGCTAGATACCCAAAACCAAATCTTGCCACTGAATCAGTTAGCTGAGGATACTTCTGCTACCACCAGTGAATTCAGTGTGCCGTCTGGAGCCACCACTGCCGTTGGCACCCAGTGCTGCCCAGGATCCACTCTGGAATCACCTTTGAGAGGTGCATCTGTTTGATAGAACTTAGGTCACACGCTTTCACCCTAGTTGCAAAGGAAGCTGGGAAAGTGAGTTTTTGTCAGCTTTTATAGTTAGAATAGGTTCTGTTCCTACTAAGATTTGTAAAGTGAGGAATTCTCCAAAGATAGGAAGGGGTTTCTGATTCTGGTCAGCCAAAATTACATGTTGCAGCTAATAGAAGGTCTTGTTTTTATGTTTCCTGCACTTATTGGTAAAAAGCAAGTCTTATTCCTTACTAATGAAGAATATATGTATAAAGCTACTGTTATGTTCTACAATAATTGATTAAAGAAAATGCCCCTTACCTATACCTCCATAAGCTGTGTGTTTGTTCCTTATTTCTTTCCTGAGCCAGGCATCAGACATGCAATTACACAAGTTCCCCAACTTGAAACATGGCTGAGTACCAAAGAATTAATAAGCGAACCTAGGGTTCTTTAGAATTAATAAGCAAACCTAGGGTTCTTTAGAATTAATAAGCAAACCTAAGATTCTTTTTGTTCCTTTTTTTAAAAATTACTTTTCCCCATTTCTTTCTCTACCAATTTGGCCAACAAACTTTACCTCCAGGAAATTGCATTTGCTCACATAGGTGTATGAATAAGCAGGATAACGAGTTTGTTTCAGCCAGAATTAGAGGGATATTGCAATTACTTGGGCAAAGAGCATTTTCTTAAATTCAGCTATGAATCCTCTACAGATCAAAACAAGGATCACTTGTAAGATGGCTCACTTGCTTTAAAACATACTGCATTTTGTGAGCATAAAACAACTTCTTTTGAAGTAGTAAAATATTCCTTTTTAGCACAGAGGGAAACAGGTGTATTTTGAAGTTCACTCTTTAGTAATGGGGAGAACAGATGAGCTCAGTTTTCTGGTCAATGAGAAGAGGGACATGAGCATTTTGAGTGTGTGTGATAAAGATTGAAAAGGAAGTGTTGTGGATGCTTTTGCAGCTTAGAAGAATATTCAGCAGAGAGCCTCCATTTAGGGTTATAGTCTCCTTTCCTAGCCATGTTCTGTCAGGCTCGCGGAGGTGCTCTTTCCTTGGGTTTCATGTTATCCCATGTTATCCTCTCCCCCAGAATCTATCTTAGTTTTTAGTGTATTTTTCCCCCTAATGGTTGATAAGTTCATTGAGGGCAAGGGCTATGTTCTTTTCAGAATTCTTAGCTGTTACCATGGTTCTAGCATCTATATAGTCAGAAACCGAAACGAAGGAACGAATAAATGACTTGAACATCGAGAACTCAATAGTATCACAGAATTAAAGTAGCTATTTATTTTTTATTCAAAGTAAATATTTAAGTCAAATGGGTTTTCAGCACTTACTCTGAGCTTACCTTAAGAATGGGTGCTAAAGTATAGGGGAAAAAAAATACCACCAACAACAGACAGGATGATTTTCTCTTAGATCTTGGAACCAAGCAGAATGTATTTCCAGGGACAGATATTGTAAAATTATATGTTGTTCAAGAGGTAGAGAGGAGGTGTAAAATGCATTTATGGCCAGAAGATTGAAAATAATCTAAATAAGCAAAGACATGAATGTGTTTTAATAGAAGTGCTGCTGAAAACTTAGATTTTAAAATAATTTCTAGTTTTTATTAAAATCTTGTCTGGTTACTGAAAGTTTCCCTTCTAAGATCAGGAACAAGATAAGGATGCCCACTGCCATTACCGTTATTCAACTTGGTACTGGAAGTTCTAGCCAGAACAATTAGGTAAAAGAAAGACATAAAAGTCTTCAAAGTTGGAATGGAAGAAATGAAACTTTCCCTATTTGTAGATGACAAGGTTTTATATATATATATATATATAAATTTCCCAAAAATCTACAATAAAGCTACTAGAGTTAATAAGGAAATTCAGGAAAGTAGCAGAATACAAGATCACCAAGCTAAAATGAGTAGTATTTCTATACATTAGTAATGAACAATCTGAAGAGGAAGTTAAGAAAAAATTTCCATGCAATAGCAACTAGAAGAATCAAATATCTAGGAATAAATCTAACCAAGTATGTAAAGGTATTGTGCTCAGAAAACTACAAAACAGTGCTAAAAGAAACCAAAGAAGACATAAATAAGTGGAAGGATATTCCATGCTTATAGGAATTGTCAACAGATCAAAACTAATTCCAACAGCCTTATTTGCAGAAATGGAAAAGCCAATCATCAAATTTATAGGGAAAGGTAAGAGGCCCTGAGTAGACAAAACTGTCTTAAAAAAGAATGAAGTTGGAAGACTCACATGTCCCAATTTTAAAACTTATTACAAAACAACAATGTTCAAAACAGCATGGTACTGGCACAAGGAAAGACATAGACCAATAGAAAAGAATCGACAATTAAGAAATAGACCCTCACATCTGTAGCCACTTAATTTTGGACAAGGGTGTTAAGTCCACTCAACTGGAAAGAACAGTCTCTTCAACAAATGTTTTTGGGAAAACAGGTTATCCATGTGCAAAAAAAAAAAAAAAAGAAAAGAAAAATGAGTGATCCCTGTGTCATACCTTACAACAAATTAACTCAAATTGGACCAAAGACCTAAATATAAGAACTAAAACTATAAAACATAGGGAAGCATCATCAGGACCTTGTGTTAGGCAGTAGTTTCTTAGACTTTACACCAAAAGCATGAATAACAAAAGTAAAAATAGATAAATGGAATGTCATCAAAATTAAAACCTTTTGTGCATCAAAGGATTTTATCATGAAAGTAAAAAGACAGCCTAGAGAATAGGAGAAAATATTTGGAAACCACATATCTGATAAGGGTTTAATATCCAAAATTTATAAAGAAATCCTTCAACTCAACAACAAAAAGACAACACAATTTAAAAATGGGCCAAAGAGTTGAAAAGACATTTCTCATACAGGTGGCCAAGCAGCACATGAAAAGATGCTCAATATCATTCACCACTAGGGAAATGCAAATCAAAACCACAATGAGATATCATATCATATCCATTATCATGGCTACTATTAAAAAAAAAAAAAAAACACCTACAAATAACAAGTGTTGGAGGGGATTTGGAGAAATAGGAACTCTTATTTATTGTTGGTGGGATTGTTAAATGGTGCAGCCACTGTAGCAAACAGTTTGGCAGTTCCCTGAAAAGTTAAATATAGACTTCCTGTATGACCTGTGGCAATCCCACTTGTAGATCCATACCCCCAAAAATTGAAAGCAGGGACTTGAAAAGATACATGCACACTGATGTACATGGCAGCATTATTCATGATTACCAAAAGATGTAAGCAACCCAAGTGTCCATCAGCCAATGAATGGATAAACAGAATGTGGTGTGTATATACAAAGGAATAGTATGTAGCTGGATAAAGGAATAAAGTTCTGATACATGTGACCATATGGATGAACCTTGAAGACATCATGTTGAGTGAAATAAGGCAGATACAAAAGGATAAATTTTAATTTGCATACAATATTGGATTGTATATTGTACACATACAATATTGGATTGTATTATAATCAGAATAAACAAAATCGTAGAGTCAGAATCTAGATTATAGGTTACTAGGGACAGGGTGGGGGTAAGGAATAGGGAATTATTGTTTAAATTGTACAGAGTTTCTATTTGGGTTGATGGAAAAGTACTGGTAATGGTTGGTGGTTGTGCCAGTTTGAATGTATTGTGTCCCCCAAACGCCATTATCTTTGATGTAGTCTTGTGGGGCAGACGTTTTGGTGCTGATTAGATTTGCTTGGAATGTGCCCCACCCAGCTGTGGGTGATGAATCTGATGAGATATTCCCATGGAGGCATGGCCCCACCCATTCAGGGTGGGCCTTGATCAGTGAAGCCATATAAATGAGCTGACTCAAAGAGAAGGAACTCAGTGCAGTTGTGAGTGACGTTTTGAAGAGGAGCAAGCTTGCTAGAGAGGAACATCCTGGGAGAAAGCCATTTTGAAACCAGAACTTTGGAGCAGATGCCAGCCATGTGCCTTCCCAGCTAACAGAGGTTTTCCAGATGGCACTGGCCATCCTCCAGTGAAGGTACCCGATTATTGATGTTACCTTGGACACTTTATGGCCTTAAGACTGTAACTGTGTAGCCAAATAAACCCCCTTTTTATAAAAGCCAATCCATCTCTGGTGTTTTGCATTCCGCAGCATTAGCAAACTAGAACAGTGGTTATGGTAGTGCAACATTGTGAATCTAATTAACATTACTTTACTTTATATCTGAATGCGGTTAAAGGGGAAATTTTAAGTTGTGTGTATGTTACTAGAATATTAAATTTTATTAAAAAAAACAATAACTGTAGGACTGTACATCACAAACAGTGAACCTTAATGTAAACTATGGACTATAGTTAATAACACAATTATAATAGTCTCTTATCAGTTGTAACCAAGGTACCACACTAATGTAAATATTAATAGTGGGGGCAGGATATGGGAAATTTGTATTTTCTAAATGATTTTTTTTTGTAATGCTACAACTGCTCTTAAAAAGAAAAGAAATCTTGACAGGTTAGCAAGCAGTAATTCCAGCTTCTCACAGCTTCCTTCAGAAATACCTATCTATATATGAAAAATGATATAAATTAGTTATTTGAAGAAAAAAAACATATCCTAGAATATGCTAGGATAAAGAGGCAAAAACCCAAAGGATAAAAATGTCATAAATGGAGAACTTTAAAATGGTGGGCTTTCATGAGGAATATTCAAGAACCACCAGAATAGAAGTAATAACCAAAGATATAATTAACAAAAACATTCTTGATTTGGGGGAAAAAAGTGATTTTGAATGTGTATGTTGAAGAGACTGGGGAGGAGAGTAGTGCAAAGAGACCATTTCTTGGCAATATTTTTGTAAATAAAAAAGTCCTCTAATAATATATATGGGAGAAAATTCACAGCTTACCTATAAAGGAAAGCAAATTAAGTGTCATCAGATCTCTCCAATAAGATGTGCAAAAAACCCCAATGAAACAATGTCTACCACTGTTGAAGCGAAAGAATTGTAATCCTGGAGTTTTATGTAAAGCCAGGTTATTTTTCATTGTGAAATTAACAGAAACTCTGTATCATTATGCGAGTAAGAATTCACAAATTTATCACCCATTTCCCCTTTTCAGGAAAAGTAAATTCTTTTTAAAACTTTCTCCCTAACTGAAGGAAAAACAAGGGTATATACTCACAGTGTGATTTTTAAAAAGAAGAGTAGTGTTCTTGTTAGGAAAAATCTATTTTAAGGATGAGCATAATTTGAAATAAGAGAGAAAGATTCATATATAAATATTTTTACTGTAGCATTATTTATAATAGTATAAATTGGCAAACAATCTAAATGTTGACAAATGTTGAAATAGAATATCATTTAAATTCTTAAAGGATCTCTGTTGTCATAGGAAACTCAAATGCACAATTTTAAGTAGAAAAAAGATAAGAATTTATGTGTGTGTGTGTGTGTGTGTGTGTGTGTGATGTCAGTTATGTAAAGAAAAATATTAGAAAGAAATAGGCAAAAACGTGAGTGATGTTTGCCTCTGAGTTGTGGAGTTACTTTTACTTTTTTTTTTTGCTTTCTTATATAATTTTCTGTACTGCAGGAATTTCTATAAAGAGCATGTATCTTTTTTCTGATTAGAAATAAATGCAAAAATATAAAAAAGAAAACATTTTGTAGCAAATATAGTTAAAAAAACAGCAAAAAAAATTAGGCATTTTTAAGAATTGTGTTAGAATTTAAAATTTCTTCCAACCTCCCTTCTTCTCTCCTGAATTGTGATGTAGCTATATTCACATCAAAGGAAGGTAGAATTAACATGCTCAGAAATACAGTGTAATACTAACAAATGACATTGATAAGGAGAACTTTTTAATATTTATTTTGTGTCTGACTTTTTGCCAAGCTGAAAAGTAGAATACATTTTACTAAAAATGTTTGGATGCCCAGGAAAGGAAGAACTGCCTCAAGAAGTGTTTTAGTTTCCTAGGCTGCTCAAAGCAAATACCATGACATGGGCTTGGGTTAAACAATGGGAATATATTCGCTTACAGTTTTGAGGCTGGGAAAATGATCAGATCAAATGATTATCAAGGTGATACTTTCTTCCTGAAGACTGGCTGCTGGCAATCCTTGGTTTCTCTGTCACATGGCAAGGCACATGGCAGCATCTGCTGATCTCTTCCTTCTCTGGGTTTTGTTGATTTCAACTTCTTGCTTCTGTGGCTCGTTCTCTTTCTCTCTGTTTGAATGTCATTCTCTTATAAAGGACTCCAGTACTAGGATTAAGACCCATCCTAACTGAGGTGGGTCCTACTTTAACTGGAGTAACCCCATCAAAAGGTCCTACTTATAATGGGTCCACACACGCAGAAATGGCTTAACTTTAAGAACATGTTTTTCTGGGGTATATATAGTCCCAAACCATCATAAGAAGATACCTAAATGTTTCCCTTGATTGCCTAGGCAAATTCACTCTGAAAAAAGGACAAATTTGAAGAGTAGAGAAGAGGAAATAAGCAGAAGCCTTGAGGAAAACATATGCTTTGTAATTTACAGAGAAAAGAAAGAGAAAGACAAATGGGTTATAAGTATGACAGATTGGCAAACTTGACATCAATTTCTGGGTAAAACTTTTGAGTAAATTGATAACATAATTTGGTCATAGATAAAGGGCAATCACGAGATTTCAGAATATGTTCAAAAAGGATGAGGCATACATATTACTTTTGGTTCCTTTTTGATAGATTACTAGATGGCTAGATTGGGTGATTTTTTTAATAAATATCAAGGTCATTATTAATTTTAGCAAAACATTCAACAGTTTTTCATGGTTTCCTGTTGACAGATTGTAGAGCTGTCAATAAAGAATGTGGGTTATGAGTTTTTACTCTGAAGATAGTATAGGAATGTGCAGCCACAGAGCTCGGGGCTTGTCCTATCTCCTTCAAAAAGCTGGTCCACAACTTGGGTATGGAGTGAAAGGGTATGTGAGCGAGCACTTAGGACCACTTAATAAATAAGGGATTTGAGATGAATTAGGCCAGTTGGAACAAACAACCAAAATTAAGGCTTCATTTAACATGGATAAAATTAAGTACAATTACTTGGGTTAAAAAACAAAGAACAGAGGTAGGGAGACCTATCTGGACCACTATTAACCTAAAGAGACAAGAAAAAAAGATCTCCTATAAGCAAACAGAGTGATGTAGCTGTTAAAAATTCTAATGTCCTTTTACATTGCTTTATTGGTTAACATCAAGTCTAAAAAGATTGATTGATTTGTCCTAAACTGTGCTTTGCAGTTCACACCATACGTGGTATCTAGTAAATACTTCATCAACAGCCAAGGGAGGGTGATCAGAGAATTTATGCAAAATTTAAAAAAAAAAAAAAAATCTCCAATGGAACTGAGGATATTTGACTTATGGGAGAAAGATTTTAGGGAAGCCCTAATAATGATATTTATGTATTTAAAGGGCTTTTATCTAGAAAAAAGAATAGAGTAATTTCATATCATTCTAGCAGGTGGTAATATTCAGAATTCAATTCATGAGAACTTTTTAACTCTTATAACTGCCTGAAATTGGAGTGAAAAGCCTTCCCAGGCAATGAATTCCTGTGACTGTGGGTGTTTAGATATGTAACTGACAGGTAGGGTTTTTTACAAGAAGAGAAAGTTGAGTTGAATGGCAGTCTAAAGATTTTTGCTACTCTAAGGTGTTCTAAGCTAATGCATTCTTTCTGTTTACTTTTTAACTCCTAAGAGTAACTTTTAATATCTTAAAATCATGCTTCTGATATTACAAGATTTCTTAGTGAAGATAGTAAACAAAATCCATTGGGACGAGACTAGATGCATTTGTATTTGGCTTGCTGTGCTTTAATATGTATTAGCCAAGATTGACATTAATTGTGAAATATATATATACATCGTTATATCTCTGATTGTTGCTTTATACTGTATATAATGCCATTCTTCAAATTTTTCAGTCTTTCTTTTGAAACTCCCTTCAGAATTAGCTTTAACAATGAATAAAACTGTATAATTAAAATTTATTATGCTATTAAATAACTGATGGCACACAGATTGTTAATGCAAACTTCATAGCCCAGGATTATAGGGCACATTCTCTGACAGTTTTATAATCTTTATTAATACTAAAATGATATCCACACTTATTGAATATATACTCTGTTTAGGACATACTTATGCTCACTTTATATACTTTATCTCATTTAATCATCACAAGAATCTTGTAAGACAGATAAGACTCCCATTTTATGGATGGGTGACTAAGGTTCAGAGAGATTAAGTTATTTATCCATGGTGATTTCAAGCAAAGCCTTTTCACTCCATAACATCATAGAGTAGAGAGATTTATTTTGAATGCCTGAATTCCATTCGACTTTCCTTCTCCTCCTGCCCAGCATCAGATACTTCAGGAAATCCCTCTTTTTGCTTGTTTTTGGCAACTATTTTTCACCAGCCACAGATTTAAAAAAAAAAAAAAAAAAAAAAAAAATCAGGCTTTGCTTTTCCTTTAATCATTCCCTCTGCCAGTGCACCGTATTTACAAGTTTTAGTTCTAAACCTTTAGTTTCCAACACCTAAATTTATAATTTTTGTCCTCAGCTGAGTCTAAACTCTGTCATGTTCTCAAACACGGTCCTCTCATTACCCCTGAAGTGTCACCAACCTCACTCAAGACACTCCGTTGCACTCCACATCCTAGCATAGTTCCCAGAAAGAGTAACCAAAAAAAGAGAAGATTGCCAGACCTTGAAACACAAAGTGACATAAGAACACTGTATTCAGAGGGATAAGTGAAGCAGGGACTGCTTAATCTAACTGCGGGAGCCAACCAGCTAACCCGTTGTATTTCTATGGAAAGTTGTCTACCATGGCTGAGCGTACTATTGAAAGTTTTTCAATACCAATACTATAAAAGGTATTCTGCAGTTGGAGCAGATTCCCCTCTTTTTTATTCATTCCACCCATACAGGATTAGTCGTTTTCAGCAATAAGGAACATGTACAATATCGTCAACTGCTGTTGCTTGCCTCTCTCTCTTGTTCAGCGTTCAGGCCGCTGGTAGCAGTGAGTTTACTTAGCAAGATAAGTTAATTCAACCAAGTATCTAAATACACACCCAAGCTATTGCGATAAGGCTGTGACACATCTATAATAATTCTCTACACTCTTCTTGTTTGTATGAGTGAATTTGCTTTCCTCATGGATAAATCTTTTGAGAGACATTCTTATTGGATGCCCTTTTGGAAAGGCACTAGAGGGAGAATCTAAATCATTATTTCTTTATTAGTTTGGGGGCCATTTAAAATAATACACTAGATAAAAAACCTCTCTCTTCCTTCCCTCGTTCTCTCAACCATATGCTCCTCACTCTCATGCCATTCCTCAGTTAAAATAGAATTTGGTTAAAATCACAGAGTGGGAGAGACCCTCCCCACATTATAATTCATTAGAGGGGCTGATGGTAAGGAAATTATTTTGGTGCGTAGGTGCTCTGAATTTCCATCGAAAGTCCCTAGCTAAAATTCCCAGGCTTATTCAGAGACATGATTATCTGATTGGAAGCAGGGCTTGGCAGAAATCACTTTTCAGCTCAGACATGGGATGGCGACAGAGTCTTATTACGTTAATTTTATTTACAGGGCAGCCGGGTTTCCTGTGCTGTGAGCTGGGTGCTTATTCAGCTGCCTTGGCTTTGGTGGGGCGCCGCACAGTGTATTTTTGTTTCCGAACCATTTTGGCCCTGGAAGGATGTCTGGCCTCGTTTCATTTTCATAACTCTGATGAAAGCCACAGAAGTTTCCAAGGAGCTAGAGTAGGCAACTTGTGGGGCCCTTGATCACACAGCATGAATGGTTCCTGGAGATGGGTTCTAATCTGGGAAGAGCCCCCTGTGTCCAGAGGCATTTACCTTTGCAAAGGAAGGGCCATGTGGCCTTGACCGCTGTGCCATGCCTCTGAGGCAGGACTTATCGCCAAAGGTCCTACATCTGCTGCTTTTCTTCCTGGTGTTGAGGTAGATGTGGGATCTTATTCCACCCCCTTGTCCTCCTCCAGGATGTCCGTGTTAGTACTTATTACAAGGTGTATGAGAAGAACAGAAATAGAGTCCGAATTTGACTTTGGGGCTGCTACTATTGTTTTAGCTCCATTTACTCACTCAAGTACTAATGTACATAACCTTTACAGGGCAACTGGTCATATATTCTGTGATATAATCTCAACATGAATGAAGGAGGTAGAGACGTGATGATGTGCCCATTTCATAAAGAAGGCTCAGAGGGGCTAAATGATTTCTGCAGGTCACACACAGCTTAGACTTGCTAGAGCTGAATATAAATCCGAGTCTCTGACAAGGAATCAATGACTTTTCTCTCACTCAGGAATAGTCTTAATCAAAATTCATATGTTTAATCATGTTAATCTTCAGAAATTATTAAATTAGTCATGATAAACATTGTATCACATTTAGAAAACAATTATCAGTTACTTTTCTCAGATCACTAGAAGATATCAATGATTGCAGGGAAATCAAATCATAACCAAATTTTAATTTGCATTTTAGAAATGAAAATGCAGAATTCTTTCAGAATTTTCATAGCAGGCAAAATTGTATTTTATGTTGGCCAGAGTTGCACTGAAGATGCTGTAAATGAAGGGGACTGATGTCTCCTAATCTAAGAATGCTGAAGCTGACAAAGGTCATCAGACAGCTCTGTTTTGAAAAGGCAGGGTTAGCTGTTCCTGCAGCCTGAAGTTATTTCCATTTCAGGGCCGTGAACATGCGCTTATTTATGAATAGATTAGCCATGAAGTGTCACCAGCGCTTGTTGTCCCCAGCTAACTTAGACCGATAGGTCGTGTTCACCCAGCCCATGCTATGACCAGACACTATTCTAAAGGCTTTGCTTATGTTATTTTTTAATTTACTAGTTACTACCAGGCAGCTGGCTAGGTACCCTAAGCCCGATGAAGAATCTGAGGCTCATGGAGTAAGACATTCGGTTAGTAACTGGGAACAGGGGATGCAATACCAGCTTAACTCAGAAATCCCAGCTTGTCATTGAAACCTCCCACAGCCCCTGCCCCAGACATCTGGCAAAATCTCCTGGTCCTGAAAGCAGCCTCCCCTCCATTCTTCTTGCCCAGATCTTCTTAAGCACTGCAATTACAGGAAGTAACGGAGACAGGAACCTCCCACTCTCATTTTCCCTCCCTTGGTGGCGGCAAAACGCAGGTTCCAATTGGAATGTATTTGAAATGTCAGATCTTTAAATTTGTTTTAGTGCAAATTTGGTGAAATAGGAACTTTAAACAATTATCCCTATCTTTCGGGCCAGAAAAAAAGAAAAAGGAAATTGGAAAAAAGGAAAGAAAAACAAGCATTTGCTTCAGTGGATAGACATTTAAAGGCTAAGATGTTTCTCTTACCCTGAAAGATACGTATAATTGTCTCAATTTTCCAGTTCTCTTTTCATGTGCAGACATGGCCTCATTTTTCTAAGAGCTTTTCCTACCAATATGGTTCTAATATATTTGAAGTTTTCAATTGTCTTAAGTAGAACGTAATAAGCTCTTTTTCTGAGGGGCCTCTTGTAAATGTATTTTAAAAGAATCATTAAAATATGCGTACTTGACTTGGCAGTGCTACCAAATAATCCGCATACCTTCAATGGCAGTAGCTTTGTCGGATGATAGAAACGGTACAAAAATTCAGGACTACAATGAACCTAGTCTTTAACATTAAATACAAGGATATACGTCATTCATTTCTCTGCTGTAACTCAAAAAATATGACTGGGTTTGGAGCCAAATAACTTGCTAATTGAATTTTTAAAGTATAATTTCTTGATTATTCTTAGACACTTAAAATTAAGTTTACATTTTTTCTACATTTTCAAGGTTGACAAATTAAAACAGGATATTTTAGAATTGATTTCTTCAGCAGCTGAGATTGTTTTCTGTAACATTTTGCTCAAAACGATTTCCATAGTAGGATCATCAACCAGAAAATCAGGACTGATACAGAGAAAGCGACAGCCAGATGGGGACCACAGTAGGGTGGCCAAGTGTTTGGAATATAAAGAAGTAGTCTGTGAATTTCATAATGGGGGAATTGGATGAGCAGTTCAGATTTATGATTTCAACCCTGTGATTGAGCCAGAGGCACTTCTTGGCTTTTCAGTCTTAGTACATCTTCCTTGTTCAACTAGATTTCCTGACTTCAGGGAACCCAGCTGGTGGATGGGAAAAGTGATAGTAATAGTCACAGTTAGAATCTGCTGATAAGTTCACCTAGCTCCTCATTACTAACTTAGGTTGGAGATTTCAAAATTTGCTTTTATTGCTGCTAAGTTCACCTAGCTCCTTATTATTAAATTAGGTTGGAGATTTCAAAATTTATTTTTTATGGAGTTTATTGTCACATCCAGAAATTAACTTAAAAAAGTAATGTGCTTATTAAGGGTGACTGTTGTCTCTCCTCAAACGTTTATCTAAATATGGTATGCAGGGAATAGAAGAATGCTCTAGAAAAACCACCCCATGTCAGGATCAGCTTATCTCCATTAGGGGATAAACCTACACCTTGGGGCGTTTGTTTTTTATGTGTATATATATATATATATATATGTATGTATATGAACATTGAGCCATACCAGTTGAATCCAGACAGTCTCATTGTCAAGTCTAGAGATACCTTGAATTGTCGCACTCGCTCCATGGGATATTAAACTAATCCATCTTTCTCTGGGTTGATGCATTAAGAATTGAAGTGAGGGATGTAAAGGCAGGGATAATGTCACCCTGACCTTTGGTCTTGTGTACATTACAGTAAGAATTTATTCATTTCTGGTTTCTAAGATTATCCTAAAGTCACTGAAAAATCAGGGCATCTAAAAGTTTAATGGAATATCTGAAGTAGAATGTCAAAGCTTCCTTGTACCTGTCATTGGTTTACACTCTTAAATATATTCTATAGTGTTTAGGCTAGGTTGAATGGTGGTGTTTAGGTAGAAACATAAATTCTGAAAATGTCTACAGTTTTCTTTCCCATGACTGCCTTAAAAATTGATTAAAAAATATTATGCAGTAGTAAAGAAATCAGCAAGAAAAGCAGATTATCCTGTATTTTTTCATTTTGTAGTTCTGTGTCACTAAAGAAATTGCGTGGATTCCTGTTTTATATTTGCATTCACTTATTCCAGTTTTCCATGAGATCATGTGAGAGGCAACATTCAATAGGTTCTAATGTTCTTCTCAAAAAAGCTGAAAAACTCATGTTTTTCTTTTTGTATTGAACATTACATCAGCTTTCAAGCCACATGAAAGGATAAATAAGTATTTATTGGAATCATTTAATGTGAAAAAATCGCTTAATAATCCAACAGCAAAAATCTTAGAAATTTTGCTGAATATGTTGTAAATAATAATGGCAAATTTTATGGCTATACTTAAACTGCTATTTCAATAAGTGTTCATTATTACTAAATCATTTCATGGAATATGTATTTGCTTCAGTCCAATTTAATAAACGTGTGTAAGCTCCCATTATGCACAAAGCACTTCACCGTTCACTGTAAATTCTTCCACTTTCCTGGATCATTTATAACTTTATGTGTCTGAGTATGAGTGTCTCTTCATTCAGTTGTGGCATTCTTCCCTCAGAATCTTATTATTATTTTTTATAACATTCCCTCCAGTCCTAGTTTTATAACGGCCTATCAGAAGAATATAAAGTCATCACAGAAAGTTAGGAAAATAATAAAAATTATCTGTATTCCAATTATCTAGTTAAAACCATTGTTAACATTTTGCTTGCTTGCTATTTTTTAACCTGTATGTTTACTATCTATAAACTGGATTTCCAATATATCTATTATTTACTAATCTGCTTTTTCTACTTAATATGTTATGAACATTTCCCCATTATTTACTGTTTCTTCAGGAATGTGATTTTCAGTAACTGAATAGCATTCCATTATATGGGTGAAATTATCTAGATAATCCTATATTTTGGGGCATTGTGTTAATTAGGGTAGAGACTAAGCAGCCCAAAACAGTAGTCATTCAGATAAGAGAGAAGTTTGTTTCTGTGTCATGATAAAGCACAGAGGTAATGAGGTTGCTGGGGATTGATGGCTGTGCTCTGTGAGGTCACCTGGAAGCCTTCAATTCTTCTCTCTTGTTTCTCCTCTATTTACAACAGTGTAGCCTTCTTCTGTGTGGCTGGAATCATTTCATGAGCAGCAAGGTGTTTCTTTATGAACATATCATCTGTTAAATCTTGGGGTGGAGAGTGGTGGTGTTATTGCAAAATGAAGAATGAAAGAATGTGCAGTTGATGGGTGAGGGTGGGGGGCGTTTAGTAATACCTGTCACAGACGTGCAGGCTTTTTCTGATTTTTCTATTATGAACATTATATCTTACTTCCTTGTGTATTGATACTTTATATATTTGATAATTAGCTTGAGATAAATGTGAAATGTAGATAAAATATATGCATACTTTTATAGCTTGCTTGATTGCTTTCCAGAAAAGTTCCATCCTGATATTATCTTTTATTATAATCCTTAGTTTTAAATGATATCATAATATTCATCTGCATTTCTGTCATTACTGGTAGGCTTGGGTTTTTTTTTTCAAGATTATTGACCGTTTATATCTATTTTGTGAATTGTCTATTGATGTCCTTGGCCAATTTTACTTAGAATTATTATTTTTTTATTTGTCAGTTTCTAAATACTTTTTGTAATGCATGTGGCATCTATTTTTCCCAGTTGATCATTTTCCTTTTAATTGTGTTTTTACTTAACATATCGATATATTTCATTTTTATATAGTTGGATCTAACCATATTTTCTTGATATTTTGTTTGCTTGCCTTTTTAGTAAAGCCAATACCATCCTGAGTTAAAATAAATAAATGCCATTATTATTTATTTATTTTTTATTGTTATTTAGCTTTATGTCCTACAGTTACGTTTTGGATCCAAATGTGGTTGAGAATCAACATATATTTTTCTTAATCATATTTTTCATTGAATTACTCAAAAAATATTTTTACTGGTTGCTGAGTATATGCCAGGTATTATGCTAAGTAGTGGAGATACCAGAGACCTGTAATGGAGCTTGAGCACTCAGCATAGTTTTTAATAAATTTCATTTTCCTCTTAAGAATTTGAAATGGCATTTTTACCATATATAAAATCTTATATATTTTGGATCTCTTTTTGGATTTCTCTTCCTTAAGATTCTGTTACTTTTTAACTCTGGTATCTGTCTTAAATAGGGTTGGGGACAAAATGTTCTAAGGAATACAAAAATGAAACAAAACTCAAGACTCAATGAAAAAAAAATGGCCTAAATTCCTGGTCTGGTGGTGATAATATTATTTTGTTACATAGTTCCAAGGATGTGGTTAAAAACAATCCAAAAAATATGTATTATTTTCTGTTAAATATATATTTGATAATCAATTATTAGGATAGCCATTTTTATTCATAGGATCAGGTTTGGCAATGCAGTCTTTGAACAGTCATCAAAATATGATTAAGTCCCCAGCTAACTGGGTATAAAAAGATACAGTAATAGTTTATGAGAAACATTCCAGTAATTGAGACAACTGCCTTTGCCCAAATATATTCTTTTCTGCCTTTATCTTTAATTATCTTTTACTGTGGAAAATTGCTACATGAATAAGTTCTGATACATTATGCATATGTGTAATTAAGTATTTACTCATTAATTGATACTATCTATGGTTTTATTCCAATGCCCTATGTAGTTATCTTTTTCAATGTTCTAATGCACAAATACATACATATGTATAAATGTATACACACACACATGCACATATATAGACTATTTATGAATACGTACTTGGTCTTCAAAAATTAAGGTTGGATACATAATTTTAACATCATAATCATAACTTGTGCCAAGGTAGTTGAGTATGTCTGTTATTTGTCCAATTGTTTCAGTTTCTTGTCAGCTTTCATCTACTGTTATCAGTAAATATGTTCTGTGTTACTATACTACTTTGCAATCACTCTATTTTCAATCATCACTACAAGTCCATAGGCTCATAAAAATAAACCACCATCAACTACAATTTGATGTAAATAATCTTGGCTAGATAGATACTCTTTTGCAGTTACGTTTGAATCTGTGTCTGGGTTAGTGGTAGATTTTCTGATGGTTAATTCTCTAAATTTCAAAATATTATTGACTTAAAGACAAGCATTTTCCATGACCTAATCTCTATAGGTTATGATCTGAACTATAAACTTATCTGTGGAACCCATCTCTCCATTTGGTGGCTTGTAACTAATGAAACTGAATCATGTCTATCTCTCACTTTGTGTCATCATTATATTATTATTATTGGTCTTTTGAGTTCTATACTATGAATGGTTTCTATTCACTTTTTAAATTTAAAGCCACTGTTTTTCTTTTTATGGTGACTTGCCATTTGCAGTTGGCAGATGACTGTGACAGAACCATATCCCAGATCACTAAATTAATGCAGTTATCTTTACCCAACCTTACACAGAGTTGCAAACTTATATCAGGTCACCACAGAAATTCTGTGAAGACGTGGGAATGCATAACGATGTTTTATAGTTTTAGGATGCAGGGAGGTTCAGAGATGTTAACTGATAGCTAAAGTTGCACAGATGTTAAGTGATAGCTAAAGTTGCACAGGACAATATGAGGCTCAATTTTTAATTCTAGTCCCTGACTGTACATTCAGGACTCTTTTCAGTACATACTAAAACAAATAAACAATCAAACACTTCATGGAAAAATATTGACTTATTTATTCTTATGAAGCCCTTGTTTTTTATTTTTACCAAAAGTAGTCACTTGAATTGATAACTGTTCATAATTATACACCTTACTTAGTAAATGAATTTGATTACAAAAAAAGTGATGAACATTTATTTTGTGTTGAATGTGGGCTTCCCTTTAGGTTGTATTTTACTGTTTTTTAATTGTAATTCTTAACTGTTACAAGTAAAAAACATTTGTATATTCTTTTTGTTGCATATATTGAGCTTTTTATTTAAAAGTAATACTTTAGTGATTACTAAATTAAAATATGCTAGAAAATTTGGAAATACATGAAAGAAAAATTACTGTAGATGACAAATATTGGAGGTATTTACAGCCAATTTGTTATGTGTATTTACATTTAAGCACACGCACATACATACAAGTGTACACAACTGTTTTCTTCTTTATTTAATGAAATTGAGTAATGTGCTCTTTATATGGAGTATATTAAGAGTATTGTAAGAATTTGTCATGTTATACATGCTTTGATAACAGGATTTTAAACTTTAAATTATTTCAGTTTAAACAAACCATGTTCATTGCATTCATTTATAACATCTTTTAAGTTTTCTTTCTTAATTGCATTGGTTAGAACTTCCAAGAGAAGACTGAATTATGATGGTAGCAGAGCATATTATTACGACTCATTGTTTAATATTTTTGCTGAATTGCTCAAGCTACCTTCTTCTTTCTTTTTCTTTTGCAGTAGGTGCGTTATATTGTCTATTGTTATTCTTACATAGGGACTTACTTAATTTTATGTTTGTGATTATTTACCCTAAGCAACTAAAAAACATATTTTCTTAAAAATTATTATCTACACTTAACACTATTCTAGGAAAGAAAAAATAACAGTCTTTGCTGAAAGAAAATTTTACTTATTATTGTTATATACTTTAGTCATACTAGGCAAGATAAAGCAGTGATGTCAATAATGACAGGTCTTTTAAATCCATATAAGACAGTGAAAAATCAGGTGGTGGGATGATTTTAGAAGAAAGGCTACTGAGGTATGGGTCTAGCGGGTGACTAAGACCTGGGGGGACGCTATGTAAGGCTTGAGCCCTGGAAATGCAAAGGAGTATGTATGATATTCCAAGGTTATTTTGAAAACGGACATAATCTTTTGTTTTTTTTCCAAGAATACACATTTTTTGGCATGGTCGCAGAATAGCCAAATACCATGGTCCAAAGGGATACTAATACCACATCCATCACCAAGCCATCCCGGTACTGAAGATTGTAGGTCTGTGAGAACTTCTAGTCCTGGGACTAGAGGTGAGAGATAAGGTGGTGTCACTTCTCTCTTGTGTTTGGCCACACACAATACATACGATTGTGTCTTTTTTTTTTTTTTTTTTAAGAAAATTGATTTTGAATGGTCAATTTAATTGACTTTCATGGATGAGTTAAGGAGGATTGTGATAGCATCTTTTTTTTTCCTAGCTCTTAATTCCTCTAACTACCACAAAGCCTGGCCATCCATAAAACCCTACACACTCACAAATACGCGCATGTGTGCGCGCACACACACACACACACACACACTTGACTTATTTCTCTTGTCAAAATCAAGAATGAAAAAAAAAGACATTGAGGCCTGCCTTATAAGATGGTGTGGTAGACTGAATTATATACTCCAATTTAGACATGTTCTTAATCTTAATCCACATTCCTGTGGGTGTGAACCCATTATAAACAGAAACTTTTGAAGATGTTATTTTAGTTCGGGTGTGGCCCAACTGAATGAGAGTGAACCTTCTTCCAGATTACTGGAATCTTTTATAAGCAGAAAAATTTTAGACCTATTTAGAGAAAGCCACAGGGAGAAGATGGAAGCCAGAAGACAACAGAACCAAGAAGAGAAAGAAGAGGACATCACCATCTGATGCGAGGCAGGGAATCCCAAGGGTTGCAGGCAGCAAGCACCAGAAACTTACAGACCCTGGGGAGAAAATGTTGCCTTTCTGATGCCTCTATTTGGACTTCTCCTAGCCTCAAAACTGAGTCAGTGAATTCCCGTTTTTAAGCCAACCTGTTGTATGTGACTTGTCATAGCAGCTTGGAAAACTACAACAGATGGTAAATTGAGAAAACGTTTATATCTTCTCTTCCTGATGGGTATTACTGCAGAGAAATAATTCCAAGTTTGGTTGAAACAATCTCAGATATTCCACTTAGATTGTAACTATTTATTTACATATTAGATCTTTGTTTTAATACATTATTTTGATAGTTGCACACTGTATCTTTGCCATATTGAAACAATTATTTTCAACTTGGATTAGAGTCCCTTTCATTAATTTCTCAGGTATGATTTTATTTTCTTACCCTTTCCTGCCTTCCAGTCTCATTTGTACTCGATCTTGCTGTAATTACTTAAAATTTCTGGTTTCTTTACCCAGTTTCCAGGGCTAGCATAACATTTTCCTCCATGTTTAATTTCTGCTATTCATTTCAATGGGAATTGGGGTGGAGGAGACTTAAAAATATGACTTCAATTTACCATATTGAACTAGGCCTTGAAAACATGATTTTATTGACTGTAGAGTTTTTGATGTGGGGATAGATCCTTACTTATTTCTGTTTTTGATGCTTAGTTTGTTTCTAAATTTTGCTTTAATCAATCATTCTTTAACAAAGGCCTTTGTGCCTATAATGTTACACATAAATCTCAAAAGTTTTCTCTAGTTTTTATAAAATTTATTCCCTCTTCAGTCTAGGAAACTCAGTAATACATTTCTAGGCAGCTTTTAAAGTGACATAGAAAAAGAATATAAAGGGAAAATAATGGTGGCCAGTTTTTGATAAGAAAACTGATATGTTAAAAATGCACTTCTCTCTCTTCCTTCTCCTGCCTCTGTGTCCTGTTAACCCCTGTCCTCTACCTGAGGCCAATGGAAGCAGACTCACTGGAAGTAAATTCTCGGGAGACATTTTTATGCTTTTATGTCTTTGGTCTGTATCATTTCAGACATTTACAACAATCAAATATTTAGCCTAGAATGTTGGCTGTGCCAGTTTGGATATATCATGTCCCCCAAAATGCCATGTTCTTTAATACAATCTTGTGGGGGCCAATGTATAAGTGTTGATTAGGTTGGAACCTTTGGATTAGGTTGTTTCCATGGAGATGTGACCCCCCCCAACTGTGGGTAATACCTTTGATTAGATTATTTCCATGGAGTTGTGGCCCCACCCATTCAGCAGGGGTCTTGATTAGTTTACTGGAGCCCTATAAAAGCTCACAAACAGAAGGAACTCAGAGCAGCTGCAGCTTAGAGAGACATTTTGGAAAACACCATTTTGAAATGCAACCCAGGAGCAAGCAGATGCAAGCCACGTGCTTTCCCAGCTAACAGAAGTTTTCCAGACACCATCGGTGTTCTTCAGTAAAGGTACCCTACTGTTGATGCCTTTGTTTGGACATTTGCATGGCCATAAGATTGTGACTTTGTAACCAGATAAACCCTCTTTATAAAAGCCAATCCATTTCTGGTATTTTGCATAACAGCAGCATTAGCAAACTGCAACAGTTGTCTAGAGTGACTTAAATTCAACTTATATATTATATTAAGTATTTATTATGTGTTAAACAATGGACTAGATGGTGAGAGGGTAGGGAATACAAAATATATAAGATAGGTTCTCGCCTTCAGGTGCATATTGGTTTCATTGGGAAGCAAAGAAATGAAATTTGCAACATTAAATATCAAAATTTGTGAAATAGATTATAGTAATCTATTGAAAATAAGAGTAAGGAAAAGAATTGGCTGCTGATTTAAAGGGATTCTGATGAATTGTTTGAAAGAAGGATTGTAGTCCTTGCTATGCCAAGAATATTGACTCTGAGATGGCTTTCTAAAGCTTCTGAATTATTCTTAATGTATTTATTCTTAATTACTCAAGTAAAGCTGCGTAATATATTTTCACAAAATTCAAACAACACAGAAATATTTAGAGTAAAATTGATGCATCTTTCACCTATTTCCCTCCCTAGAAGTAACCCTTTCCATGTATTTGAAAATCATTTTTATACATATATGTTCATATAAATACTTGATTCTATTTTGTGAATTTTTGTAATTCTGGAAATTGAACCATACTGCATGTATTGTTCTGCAACTAGATTTTTCTTTTTAAACTTAAGAAATTTAGAACATCTTTCATATCAGTATCTTTATATCTAACTCAATATTTTAATTGCAAATTACAATTTCTTGAGTGTTTTGGGGGAGGTTTGTTATTCAGCAAAATGTAAACAGACCACCCAATAAGAACTGTAGTTTTGCATGGCTCTTAGCCTCAATTTGTCATCTTCATATTTGATGTCTTATATGCACATATGAATGTATTCACATACATACATGTGTTCATACACATCTACACACTAACATATGCATACATAAATACATATAAAGACATACACATGTTTGTTATATGTGCTTCTTCCTGTTTTATGGCATCTTTAAAAATAACCAGGTATGAATTAGATTGACAGGAATTAGGATTTGAAGGAAGAGTGAATCCTGCCTCTGCTGTGTGGTTTATCTTCCCAGATTTGCTGAAAAGGAGTCAGATAAAAGTGAGGTTCAGGACCCTAAAACCATGGGTCTATTCCATGGTATAACATTATTCCTGACACAAATAGAATATTTGTAAGATTTTTTTTTTTTGTTCCTGAGAGAGACAAGGAAAGGGAGTTGTACAGTACACACAGCTTTGTTGATTCCAGATAGGAGATTTTGTATCTACTGGTACTCTGCCTACCATATATAAAGATGTGTTTTTCAACATTATCCTTCCTCTCACAAGCTTTCTCCCTTAAACACTGAAGCAACTTGATTCACAGTAGTCCCTGTCTCCGAACAGATGAATCTGGCAGACAAGTGAGTTTTACTCCTGTCTGCAGCATCAGCTCGTAACCCCTGGGGTTTGTTTGCAACCAAATTTCAGTCATCTTTATGAGTTGGAACCCAGCTACCTTGAAAGGACTCATAAAGGAGCCAGACATGCTTGGTTACCTGGAAAATCCTCAAGGGAGTAGTAATTGTGGAATGTAGTGCTCTGATTCAGGAAAGAAGGAAGCTTCTTCCCAAACTTCTGTTACTCAGTAGTTATTGTTAAAATCAGAGATCTGTTTCATCGAGAGATAATAAAGTCGTCTCTCAAGGATAGATATTCTTCCATTCCCAAACTCCCTTCCTTAGGGTATAATAATCAAAAGGGGTAACCCTTTATTCTTGGGAGCAGCACAATTTATAGTCTTCCTCCTTTCACAGAAAAAACTGAGCACCTACTTGATGAGTTCCTGCAAAAATAGTTGCTGAGCCATAGCTTGAAGAATTTAGCTGGATGGATTATTCAACCAATTTATTCAAAATTTCCAGGAAGAGCAGACCTATTCATAACACTTTGGAGACTTCCAGGTAATTGGTTGAGAGCCAGGGACAGGAGAGAGTCAATGACAGTCAGACAGTGGGAGAAAAAGTTGAAGGGGCTCTATATTCCTTATTAAGGACTGGAAATCTTGATAATCCACACTGAGGAATGGAGATGTGTCTACTCCAATAGTAAATAGCCTCCTGCCACTCATTTTTTTTCTCTTTCTTCTCTCACAGTTTTTCTCACCATTATAATTCTGGGTTACATATTTCTCAGTAGTTTAATATTTTACTGCTCATTAGGACATAACATGCCTAAACTCTGGGAGTATAACCACAGCTCTTGGCATTTGAAATTAACCCCGGTATGGGCAGTCCTGAAATTGGAGGGCTGTTCTCTGCTCCCAGTAGCCTCCCACTGAGATCTACCTGGCTTCTATAACTTTGTGCAATTGTCCAACAGTTTCCACCACCCCCTGAATTACCTCCAGGGTTGTCCTCAAGGTTACTCAGCTTCTTCGTTGCATAGACTCTTTATGAACCAAGAATAGGTATGGTGGAATAGTTACTAGTTGTGGTAGATTGAGTTGTGTACCCCATTTTGGACATGCTCTTGGTTTTCATCCACATTCTGGTGGATAGAGACCCATTGTAAATAGATCTCTTCAGGACATTACTTTAGTTAAGGTGTGGTCCAACTGAATCATATTGGGTTTTAATCCAGGTTACTGGAGTCCTTTATAAGTAGAGTGAAATTCACACAGAGAGAGAAGCCATGGGAAGTAGCCAGAAGCTGGAAGTCAATGAAAACCAGAAGAGAAAAGAGAAGATGCCACCATGTACATTGCAATGTGTTGGAAAAGCCAAGGAACCTCAAAGATTGCTGGCCAGCCAGAAGTTACTAATCTACAGAAGAAGCAATTCTTGTAACCTGTGATACCATGGGCCAATAAATTTCTATTGTTCAGCCAACCCATTGTATAGTATTTATTTTAGCAGCCAGGATTCGAAAACACCAGTTGAGAACAACCTTCACCGTGCTATGATCCTCCATTGATGTGAGTGGATGGTGGTTATTGTTACCTAGTCATCATGGGAACTAGCGCACCAAGCACTGGGAAATTCACTAATAAGATGTGAAATATTAGAAAATTTACTAGCAGGAAGTTGAGCCTATCCTACAGCTAAAAGAGGGATGGCTATGAAATACAGAAAGTGGTGGAAGGAGTAAAGGGCAAGCATGGAAAACGAGATTTTGGAAAAGAAAAATTTCTGCTTTTATCCATTGCTTTGGGAATCATCATAAAAATAGAAATTTCCTGCTTGGAATAGAAACTCTCTACTAATCATTCCAAAATTTCTATGATTTAAATTTAAAAATGACCAAGATTTTGTCATAAGTATATATTTATTTTTTAACGGAACCAGGAGACAGATCCTATAATACCTCGATTCTCAAAAAAACCAGACAAACAATTCTTAAAACAAATTGGGATTCTTGTAGTTAAAGAATTAAGGGAAGTGAAACTTCTTTATCAGCTCTGCTTCTTTCCCCACCTTTTCATGGAATTTAATAGCATCTTTAATTATGATCTTAATTTTCTTCTCTAGTTTATGAGCCAGTACTCTTTGACAGATGGAGCTCTGCTCTGCCCTCCATGCCCCCCAGTCTGGTGAGAGAGGAGTGTTAAGCCTTCTTTCCATGTGGACTGTCCTGGGTATCAGGGTTCTGAGGCTCACCAAGGCAGAATTCCTGCACCTTGTGTTTTTCTCAAGGTCTTTCGGTGGCCTAGTTCTGATCATGGGCTTCCTAGCTCAAAGGAGCTTTGTCCACTATCCTCCATAGAACTATCCTTTCCTGCACTCATCCTGAATTCCTCTATGAAGATTGTAATTCTGAAGAGTCTCCCTATTACTCTAGCCTGACTTCACTCTTAACAGAGCCCACCTTGGATGAATAACTTCACATCTAGAGACCTCAGCTACCTGACTGGACTTTGAAGTTCAGTCATTCCCCCTGTTTCCAGGTGTTGCACCTGGCCCATCTTTTGGGACCTTTGCAACATTATCTTAGATCAGATGTTGCTAATTCAGGTAGCTTCGGAATGGAGAGTGCTGGGTAAGGATTGTGATGGACTGGAGAATGCATTCCCCACTTAAAGGAGATGGCTGTAAGTCAGAACCAGCTGGTTATTGCCATTTCAAGAGAGGAAAGACTCTGGATTTCAGTGTGAAATTTCCTGATTTACAAATATTAACAACTACTTCATATTTTAAAACATGTGGGTCAAATAAGCTCCATCTACAGCCTGACATATCACACATCAGCTGTACATCTGTGACTCATCTCTTAGACCATTTTCCTGAATCCTACTATAACCCTGTGCCTCTACTTTTGTCCAGGTGGCTGAGCCTGTGCTGTCAGCCCCTGAGCTGGGACATCGTTCCGTTATCTGTTCTTGCCAAGCAGATGTTTTATCTCTTGTACCCTCCTGCTTCTCCAGCATTTTCCATTTTGTTGCATGTAAGGCATCAGCATATTCCCAAGGGAGCATTCCTTAGGCAAATATGATTTCCCAATCCCAGAAATTATTAAGCAACTCTAGTGGGTTAGTCACTGTGGTGTAAAGTTTATAAACATCAAATCTCAGTAAGAAGTAGGCCTTGTTCTCAAGCAGTTTGGAGGACACAACCTTGTATAATTCCCTTCCCTGGAGGGCAGGTGGAACCTGTGACTTGCTTTTAATCAATAGAATAGAGTGAAGGTGATGGGGATGTCAATCCCTCAATTAGAATCCTTCAATTAGATTGTGTGATATGGCGGAGGTGATGAAATGTCACTCCCATGATTACATTTATTTATATGAGACTCTGTGCTAGCAGTCTGGAGCAAGAAAATCTTCTAGCCTTGATGTAGCAAACATGAACTGCCTCCAGACAGGCTATGTGGCAGGGGACTACAGGCTGTTTCTAGGACTTACGTTCAGCCTCCAGACAATGGTTGGTAAGAAGTTGGGCCCTCAGTTATAGCTGCAAGAGTATGAATTCTTCCAGCAACCTGAATGAGCTTGGAAGTGGATTCTTCCCTAGTCAAGCCACCATAGCTCAATGGAGACCTTGTGCAGAGGATGCAGCTAAGCTGTACCTGAACTCTCAACCCATGAAAACTGTGAGATAATAAATGTGTATTGTTTTAAGCCACTAAATTTGTGGTAATTTGTTACACAGCAATAGAAAATGAATACAAGCAGTTTATTGCCTATCATGGAAAATATAATAGCCTATGCAACATATAAAACAAGTGGAGAGGCATTTGCTGCTCCGATTCCTTTTAAAGAGAGCACTGTATTTGTTGGTAGGAAAGTCTTGCTTGGCTGAATCTCAGGACTATCCCCAAGGCTACTGTGCAACCAAAATAGTTGGCTTGCCTTCTTTACCAAGAAGAGACAGGGGAGAAGAGAGCAATGGAGCGTGAGATAGGGATAGACAGAGAGCCAATGGAAGGCACCCATAGGAGCTTAGAGTTGTGGGGATCAGAAAAGCCAGAGATTGTTTCCAAGTCCTTCCCTACCTGTGGTGGCATCTTAGATAGTTGCTACATGTCCTCCAGGCCTCCAGCTCCAAAGGGAATGCCCTACTGTGGTTTCAGCTTTTAGAGCTGCAGTGTGCAATATGGTAGCCACTAGTTACATGCAGCTGTTTAAGTTTAAATTAGTTAAATGTAAATAAAACTAGAAATTCATTTCCTCTATCACATTAGCCATATTTCAGGTGCAGTGGAACCATATGTGGCCAGTGGCTACCATATTGAACAGTGCAGAGGGGGTACATTTTCATCATCTCAGAAAGTCCTGTTTGACAATGCTGTGCTAGAGAGTAATCTGACTATTGGGCTCTGGTAACACTATGTCTTCCCTGTGACACTCTATTTTAGGGGTGGGAATGGCTGCTTGATTTTTCTAATCGTGTTTTTTCTCACTGTCCTCTTAGTTCTCAGTTCCTCTTTCATCTGTATAACCAGTTCCCTGCCTTTTGAGTTCCTCTCTTCTAAGTACCCAAGTGTTTTCTTTCCTGGTCATATTTTAATTGTGACGCCCAGAGGAGGAAAGGATAGAATAGTCGATATTACTAATGAAATACCTACTGCTATGCAAACAAATTGGCCCTAAGGTTTGTGGCTTAATACAACAAAAATTTATTATTTCACAGTTTCTTTGGGTCAAGAATCTGGTGAGCTAAGTGGTTCTGGTTCAAGTTCTCTCATGAGATTGTTGTCAAGATGTCAGCAGGGGCTGCAGTCTCTTCTGAAGGCACAATGGGGAGCAATTTGCTTCCAGGCTCACTCACATGGAAGTTGGCATGTTCCTCACTGACTGTTGGCTGGAGTTCCTTGCGCCTGGGCCTCATCACAGGCTGTCTGAGTATTGCATGGCATGGCAACCACTTGCCCCAGAGCAAATGATCAGAGAGAGAGAAAGAGAGTTTGAGAGCAAAACAGTGAGAGTGCCCAAGGTGGTAGATGTCATCTTTTGTAATCTAAATTTGGAGGTGACATAGAATCATTTCTACTGTATTTTACTGGTGACACAGACCAATCCTGGAACAGGGTGGGAGGGGCTGCACAGGGATGGGAATAGCAGGAGGCAGCATCATTAGGGTCCATCTCTGAAGCTGCCTACCACAAGTGTGCTCTGGAGAGGTCAAGTGGATTTTGTACATTGGAGATTATTCCTCCTCTGTGAGCTTTACATTGATAAGGGCAGAAAGCACGATTATCCTCTGTGAGCTTTACATTGATAAGGGCAGAAAGCACATAGCAAGGGATGAAAGGGTGAGCCGGTATTGAGATATTTGATGGGGAAAGGCCAACAATTTCTGATCCGCTAATTATGCCATGGCAGAGGACAGAGGACAATTCAAATGTCCAAGGACAATGTTTGATCACTGCATTAATTGAAATCCAGGAAATGATGGAAAATTACCAAGATGTTATAGTACTTGTTCTGGAAAATTATTTAAAAGCATTGGCTCACTTGAAATCAAGATTTGGGACAAATGTCTAGCATTCAAAAGAACACAAATGTATGTGGCTGTAGAAAAAATTATTAGCTTTCAGGTCGGCTGTTTCTAGTTTCACATTCTTGCATGATGGTTTAACAGCAGAAGCTGAATAAGCCTCAGGTAGTTGCAGTTCCTGTAGGGGTTTTCTACAAGGGAAGATTTAGAAAGCACAATTCTTTATCTGTCAGCTGAAGGACAATTAAGTCAGGGGCCTGTGTGGATGAGTTAGGGTGAAAGGAGAGGGCACCTTCATTCCAAATGTAGCCTGTGCTAAGAAGGTGTAGAGATCTGTTGCAAGACAGCTTGTTCTTCCTCGATGAATATGAACTTAGAGGAGTAAACGGCACTGATACCCACATGCTCACCTGTAGCATGTGCACTTGTCTCTTCCTGTATTGAAGAGTTCCCATCTTATGCTCAGATAGGTATGTTTGTGTTTAGCTGAACACAATGTGCCTGGGAAGCGGCCCAGTTCAAGAAAATTGCAATTTCAGAGACAGATTTGCTATATACTATTCAGACTAGAGAAGGGAATTCCTAGGTCTGTTCCCCCCTGCTCCCCGAAAAGAGAAAGAGTCAGAGTGAGAATGAGAAAGAAAGTCGAGGCTGGAGTAAGCCCAGGATGTAAAATAAAATTTTTTTCATAATGAACTTCAGTGAATAGTTTTTTTAAAAAAATTTAACTGAAAAGGCATTTTCATGTTTGAAAGTTCTAAGCTGTAAAAATAAACTCTGGAAGTAGTTGCCTGGAGTAAGATTTAATTAAACACTGTACAGTATATTAGCATAATTTGATGAGGGTCAGCTTTAGTTCCTAGAAACTGCAACAGGCAGAGGTTTTAATTTTGTAATATCTTTTGAAATTCCACCATCACATCTCCAAAGTGTAGTTTAAAAAATAAAAACTAAACAAGGTACTACCAAGCAGAAGGTATTTTACTGGAGAGATGATATACTGGAGTTGGGGTTTGAGGAGAATCCTAATGCAGATACCAAAAGTTGGTAAGCATAATGGCCCTTTGTAAAAAAAATATATGGAAAAATGGGTTGGAATCCTCAGCTAGAAGCAGAGGGGTTTTTCAGTAATATCATAATTATACTTCCTTATCTTCTCTCTCTTTCTCTCTTTCAATAGAAAGCCTATTGCAGATCAGAGATAAGAGGAAAAGTTAAAAAAAAAAAAAAAAAAGAAAAGAAGAAAAAAAAAAAATAGACAACATACATTTGAAAGCCCCTTTTGAAGCATGGATATTTTTGTTGTTGCTTTGCCCCTGCCGGTAATTCACCAAATGCAGGTCCTTAGTCTTACTCAAAGTACACAATTTGCTTTGTGCCTGAGGAACCATTTGTACCTAAGAGTTATGGGCTAGAATATGCTCACTATAGAAAAAATAGGGTAAAGGGATCCTGGTTTACTAGGTCCCAGAAAACCCTCTCCTGTGGGAGTTCTTAAGGTAAAATGAGAAAACTTTTAAAAAGTTTTAATCATTTTGTAGAGGGAGCGATATGATAGGATTGCTGACTGTGAACTTTGAACTCAGTCTTCTTGTAGGTGTATTCTCAGCACCAAGGAGAATGCATAGACCATAGTTGGGCCTCATTAAATGTGTTTTGAATGAAATTAGTGTCAGTGTCTTGCCCTATGTGACAGGTTTGCATGAATAAAGGTCTGTGGCTCTTCAGATGTTATTCTTGATAGACAACAACAGGTTTTATAAGTAAAGACTTGTCTTTCCAACCCCGTAGATTAGATCCCTGAAAGCTCCACAATGGGAAAATAAATGGCTGAGAAACTTTAGGTTAAATGAAAGCAGAATTTCGTTTAAAACATATTTATTTCTATTTCTTTTAAATGAGTTAAATGAGTATGGTTAAGTACTATACTCTTAATTTCCATTCTGCGGCTTTTATGTGTTAAGACAATTTCATGTGGTTCCAATGCAATGTTAACAGATACGTATGCCATTAGTGGGGGGTGCTGAACATTCCGAACCCATGTCAGCCTGATCCAGTCCAGGCTTTAATCCTTTAGTTGCTGGGCCCTTCGAAGGCCTGGGTTCCTGGGGTTTCTGTCAGGAACTGGGATGTCAACGTAGTTGAGGACTTCAGTCATTTTATAATCAGCTTAAGCATATTTCAGTGTTTCAATAATGTGTATGATGTAACTAGTGTACTAGGTAAATGTCAGCTCTGCTTATTAAATTCCTTTGCGTTGCTGCCAAGAGTGAGCACTTGAAAGTGTTTTCTCCCACTGTGTAGGATTTCTCCTAAATATTTCGTGTCTTTGGGATTTTATTGAAATTCAGCGGTACAGAATTGCTCACTCCATCTTCCTATCTTCTACCTCTGTACCTTGGCCTTCAGGGTGCAGAATAATGTAGGTGCTCAGATTTGCCTGACGTAAATTTATGCCAAAATATAGACCTCAGCAACTATTGAACATGCTACTGTTTCCCTTGTCCTGCTAGGCACAAAGATTAATTCAGAAGATCTGGGTTCATCTCACCCCATGCTGATTTATGCAATAGCCAGGAAGCATCTTAGGGGACTGGCAAAGTAGAGGTTCCAAAGATGGGAGTTGTCCAGTTGCAATTAAAAAAACAAAAAACAAAAAACTATGAGGAAACAAAGTTAATTTTGGCATACACGTATTGTGTTTTAGTGTATAAAGATTTTGTTTAGGAATCTTTTCAGTAAGTATTCGTTCTCAGATATCTTCATCTGGCCCCAATTTAACCTCATGTTACCTCTTTTCTCTCCAGGTCTACACTGATTTGGCCTTCTGAGTTACCTTCCTTTTCTTCTGTAAATCCTGATTTCTATTTTTTCTAGTTATCCCCAACTGGAGTAATTGGCAAATCACTTGTACTGGAACCCACATTCTTGTGGGTTTGCTGAAAAGGTTATACAGAAGTAAAACCACGTATCCTTACGTTTTGCATTAGGGGAACTCAAGGCCAGGGAAAGGTTGTGGTTTTGCAGGAAGATCACTCTTACCCTCAAAAAGCCAAGGGCATCTTTTCTTTAAAGGAGTCGCCACTTTGTTTGTGTGGGAAATTGTCCAGGGCACAATGAGTCTCTGGCAGAACTTTGCTGGCCTTTTGCTTTCTAACTGGCTGCTGTAAGCAAAAACAGCCCTCCAGAGTCTCAGTGTTGAGGTGACATGTGCAGCTGCAGTTTGTGGGAAGAGGAGAGGAAAAGGAAAGGCTTTCCGCTCCTTTCCTGCCCAACTTTTAAAAATGTTGAGCTCGAGTCCTTGCAGCCAGAGGTCATGAACCCCAAAAAAGCGCTGGATAGCCAGCAGCTCTGGAATATCCACCTCATTTTCCTTATGTCAGTCTATAAAATGGAAGAGTTCTGAAGACTGTCTGTGGATTCTGTTTTCATGCAATTCTGAGCTCTACTGAAGGGGAGGTGGTGGGGCTGCTTCCTCTCTGTGGTGTCCCTGTACCCTATAAATCAGCAGCTGCCCTACAGTGTATTTTCAAACCATATTTCTTAACGCTTTCTTTAGAGTCTGTGGCCAAATCTAGACTAGCTGCTTAAGGATTAATTTTGGGGTCCTTAAGATGAGAAACTTCATGAAAAATAGATTGATTTTAACAATCTTGTGGTTGTAAAATATATAAGGATTTGAATTAGAGTAAATTAGAGGTCAAGAATCCAGAGTCTGTAGCCAGACTGCCTGGGTTTTTGGCTTTACCGCTTACTAGCTGGGTGACCTGGGGTAAGTCTTTTTTAACCTCTCTGTTCTAGTTTGCTAATGCTGCAGAATGCAAAACACCAGAGATGGATTGGCTTTTATAAAACGGGGGTTTATTTCGCTACACAGTTACAGTCTTAAGGCCATAAAGTGTCCAAGGCAACACATCAGCAGTCGGATACCTTCACTGGAGGATAGCCAATGGCATCCGGAAAACCTCTGTTAGCTGGGAAGGCAGCTGGCGTCTGCTCCAAAGTTCTGGCTTCAAAATGGCTTTCTCCCAGGATGTTCCTCTCTAGCAAGCTTGCTCCTCTTCAAAACATCACTCACAGCTGCACTCAGTTCCCTCTCTTGGAGTCAGCTCATTTATATGGCTCCACCGATCAAGGCCCACCCTGAATGGGTGGGGCCATGCCTCCATGGGAACATCTCATCAGAATCATCACCCACAGCTGGGTGGGGCACATTCCAAGCAAATCTAACCAGCACCAAAACATCTGCCCCACAAGACCACAAAGATAATGGCATTTGGGGGACACAATACATTCAAACCGGCACAGTCTCCAAGACTCAGTTTCCTCTTCTATACAATGGGGATAATAATACACCTACCTCATAGGTTTTTGTGAAGTTTAAAAGAGATGATTATTGCAAAAGCTTTAAAACAGTGCCTAACAGTAATGAAGACTCAGTGAACATAAGCTGCCCTTGTGCTTGTGGTTGTTGACAATGATGCCACCATCAAAGTCGTGGTGGTGGTGGTGGTGGTGGTGGTGGTGATTAAATTACCTGAAATTTCTGTTAGGGTTGTCTTAGATCAGGTTCCCTAGAAGCAGGAATCTGAGAGAGAGATTCTTGTGCAAATATTTGTTAAGGAGCTATTCTCAGTTAAAAACCTGTGCAAGAGTAAAGAAGTAGGTAGGACAAGGAAGAAGTTTGGCAAAGAAGTGGTTCCAGCTGAGGCCTAGCCTCAGCCTGATCCATGGGGACCTCTGGCATGTGAATTACACCAGAAGTTGTGCCACCTTGAAACAAGGGGACCAGATTATTGTGCCCCTAAAATGGTTTGTCATTGGCTTCAGGCTGTCCCAGAGGGGAGATGTAACTCCCAGAAATTTCCAAGGGAGGTGGCCCTGGAAAAGGGATCAGGGTGATTTAGCTAGATAGGGCAATTAATCTGGCAACAGCAGCAATGCTCTATGAGTATATCTCATTTAGAGAAAATGTTTCCATTGAAATAGTCATGTGTGCTAGAAACTAAAGCATCAAAAGCATCCAGAAAAAGCTGAAGGGAGAACACTTTACAGACTCACTCTGGGATTCTTGGATGAAGATCTAGGGCAACAAGTTCGGATTTTCATTAGTGTTTAGAATTTGCAACTTCTTAAGGTTCCTGAATCAGCCTCAGTGAGCCAGAATGTGTGAATAACTTCTAAAATGGTGACCTGGAGTGATTTATTTGCTTCCACTCCCTTGTTCCTTGTGGTTGATTCTCAGAAATCATGCACACTGGGTTGCCTTAAGGGTTGTATGCATCATGGTTCTCAATGTTTGAAGCCTGCTATTTTGAGGCCTGAGGCTGTTTTATTTTGCTTTGTTTGCTCTCTTTAGGAATGAGAAAAATTAGATAGTGAGAAGATCAGAACCTGCCACAATTCTTAAAGTGATTGTAATATAAAGTATAATTTTCAATTCTCCTCCCTCCCTACTGCTGTGACACCTCCCACCTCCCCCAAATTAGCATGCCATTCATTAAAAGAGGCCCTTTCATTTTGCACCATGCTGGGTTCAGTTCTTCCAGGTAGAAAAATTGTTTCCCTAGCCCTCTGAGTTTTTGACCAAGTAGAGGAAAGCCCTCTAAGTAGTTCTTCAATTTGCAATTAATGTGGTGTCCAAAAAGATGAGTTTACTTTTGGATTCTTGAGCCTGGGATTAATGAAAGCTTTTGAGCATATAGCAAACTCCTCCTTATCCATGTGTGGCTTGTCCACTTTGCAGGCCTGTCCTCTGTAAATATTAAATCCCACACTGGCCTCCTACACAACCCTAACCACTAACTGGTGTCTATTCAGCATGTGCCAAATAATTTTAGCATTAGCCCAAGCAAAATGTAACAAAGAAGGGAAATCAGATGAGATAGGAGAGAGAATGCCTCAATATCTTCCTGAGCAGATATAAAACTTATTTTTTCATGTCTTATGTTGTGGAATATCCATGACATTGCTTCTTCCCTTCATGGTACAAATTTTCAAGAGTTGGTTCTAAATATTCTACCTGACTTTGGTGAATTAATGATTCATAAAATGCCATAAAAAAAGACACAAGATTAAACAAAAAATTATTCCATGGCTTTGTGTGTGTGCATGGTTTTTCAAATAAACTTTTAATTTTAGAATAGTTTTATATATACAGGAAAGTTACAAAGATACTATAGAGGGCTTCCACACACCCCACATCCAGTTTTCCTTATTATTAATGTCATAGGTTAGTGAGGTACGTTAGCCAAATCTTAACATCTGGATGAGCAACCCTGGCCAGTGAAAAGGAGGGAGGTGGACAGGGTTCTCCTTTATGGTCATACACTTTGTGTACTGCACATTTGCAGGGCTCTGTGTTTATATATCACAATGTGACTGGAACCCTAGAAAAGAGCAATGTGGCATCCCTTAAGATGGGGACTGTTTTAGTGTTTGCAGAGGAGAGAAAACACATTAACACACGTATACACCCATAAAACCTTTGACTACTGTACTTTCTTTTTTTAATATATATATTTTTTAAAATTCATATTTATTGAGATACATTCACATACCATGCAGTCATACAAAATAAAGCGTGCATTCAATTGTTTACTGTACCATTATATAGTTGTGCATTCATCACCAAAATTAATTTTTGACATTTTCATTACCACACACACAAAAATAATAAGAATAAAAATTAAAGTGAAAAAGAACAATTAAAGTATAAAAGAACACCACTGGGTGACTGGGTGCCTTTCTTTCTTTTTTTTTTTTTTATTCTTCCCCTATTTTTTTACTCATCTACCCATAAATGAGACAAAGGGGAGTGTGGTCCATATGGCTTTCCCAATCACATTGTCACCCCTCAGAAGCTACATTTTTATACAATCATCTTCAAGATTCATGGGTTCTGGGTTGTAGTTTGATAGTTTCAGGTATTTACTACTAGCTATTACAATTCATTAGAACCTAAAAAGGGTTATCTATATTGTGTGTAAGAATGCTCACCAGAGTGACCTCTTGGCTCCTTTTGGAATCTCTCAGCCACTGAAACTTATTTCATTTCCTTTCACATCCCCCTTTTGGTCAAGAAGATATTCTCCACCCTGTGATGCCGGGTCTAGATTCCTCCCCAGGAGTCATATTCTGCGTTGCCAGGGGATTCACTCCCCTGGGTGTCAGATCCCACGTAGTAGGGAGGGCAGTAATTTCACCTGCCAAGTTGGCTTAGCTAGAGAGAGAGGGCCACATATCAGCAACAAAGAGGCACTCGGGAGGAGGCTCTTAGGCACAGTTATAGGCAGGCCTAGCCTCTCCTTTGCAGCAACAGTCTTCCCAAGGGCAAGTTCCGTGGTAGAGGGCTCAGCCCATCAAACCTCCAGTCCCCTGTGTCTGTGAGCACATAGCAACCATCGAGGTGGGGAAGCCCAATACCCCTGCATTCTCCACCAGCTCCTCAAGGGGGCTCTGCAGATTTTTTTCATTGTTTTTGTTTTTTTTTTTTTAATTAACCCTTTTTTAAATCAACTATATAAAAAATTTTTTTTTAAAAACATGCAATAAAGAAAACATTTCAAACAAACCATAACAAGGGAGTCCAACATGTTCCTACTCTACCCCAAGAAAATAACCTAATATAGCAACATTTCTGTGAACTTGTTCCTACTATACCCATCAGAAATTAACAAACCATAGTCATTCCTGGGCATTCCCATAATGTTAAATTTACCCACGATAGCTTATCTGTTCTTATTGGGTTATCACTCCCCCTTCATTAATTGCTCTCTATCGCTAGTTCCCCTACATTCTACATTAGAAACCATTTATTTTAGGAGTGTGTTGTTTAACCTTCAGGTGTTTGTGAATTTTCTAAGTCTCTGATGGTTATTCACTTCTAATTGTATTCCATCGTGGTCAGAGAATGTGCTTTGAATAATTTCAATTTTTTAAAATTTATTGAGGCTTGTTTTATGTCCCAGCATATGGTCTCTTCTGGAGAAAGTTCTGTGATCACTAGAGAAGAATGTGTATCCTGGTGATTTGGGATGTAATGTTCTATATATGTCTGTTAAATCAAATTCATTTATCAGATTGTTTAGGTTTTCAATTCCCTTATTGGTCTTCTGTCTGGTTGATCTATCTATAGGAGAGAGTGATGTATTGAAGTCTCCCACAATCATTCTGGAAACATCCTTTGCTTCCTTTAGTTTTGCCAGTGTTTGTCTCATGTATTTTGTGGCACCCTGATTGGGTGTATAAACATTTATGATTGTTATTTCTTCTTGTTGAATTGCCTCTTTTATATAGTGGCCTTCTTTGTCTCTCCTAACATCCTTGCATTTAAAGTCTATTTTATTTGAGATTAATATTGCTACTCCTGCTTTTTTATGGCTGTAGCTTGCATGAAAGATTTTTTCCATCCTTTCACTTTCAATTTCTTTGTGTCCTTGTGTCTAAGATGAGTCTCTTGTATGCAACATATTGATGGTTCATATTTTTTGATCCATTCTGCCGATCTGTGTCTTTTAATTGGGGAGTTTAATCCATTTACATTCAACATTATTACTGTGAAGGCATTTCTTGAATCAGCCATCCTATCCTTTGGTTTATGTTTGTCAGATATATTTTTTCCCTCTCTGTCTTATTGTCCTTTAATGAACCAATATTGAATCTCTTTAGTACTGAACCTTTCTCCATCTCTCTCTCCTTTCTTTGTTTCTCTGTTGGTAGGGCTCCCTTTAGTATCTGAAGTAGGGCACGTCTTTTATTAGCAAAATCTCTCAGCATTTGTTTGTCTGTGAAAAATTTAAGCTCTCACTCAAATTTGAAGGAGAGCTTTGTTGGATAAAGTATTCTTGGTTGGCAATTTTTCTCTCTCAGAATTTTAAATATGTCATGCCACTGCCTTCTCGCCTCCATGGTGCCACTGAGTAGTCACTACTTAGTCTTATGTTGTTTCCTTTGTATGTGGTGAATTGCTTTTCTCTTACTGCCTTCAGAACTTGCTCCTCCTTCTCAGTATTTGACAGTCTGATCAGAATATGTCTTGGAGACTATGTCTTGGAGTGGGTTTATTTGGATTTATTCTATCTGGGGTTTGCTGGGCATTTATGCTTTGTGTGTTTATATTGTGTAGAAGGTTTGGGAAGTTTTCCCCAACAATTTCTTTGAATACTCTTTCTAGACCTTTACACTTCTCTTCTCCTTCTGGGACACCAATGAGTCTTAAATTTGGACATTTTACTCTATCTATCGTATCCCTGAGATCCATTTTGATTTCTTCGATTTTTTTCCCCATTCTTTCCTTGGTTCTTTCATTTTCTGTTCTGTGGCCCTCGAGGTTGCTGATTCATTGTTCGGCTTCCTCTAGTCTATGAGCATCCAGAATCTTTTTAATTTCATCAACAGTTTCTTTTATTTCCATAAGATCTTCTATTTTTTTAATTTACTCTTACAATTTCTTCTTTATGCTCTTCTAGGGTCTTCTTCATGTCCTTTATGTCCTGTGCCATGCTCTCATTGTTTGTGTCTAAGTACTGTGTCTTCTCTGATCTTTTGATTTGGGTGTTTGGGTTTGGGTTATCTATATCATCTGTTTTTTTCATATGCTTTAAATTCTTCTGTTGTTTTTGGTCTCTTGGCATTTGCTTTACTTGATAGGGTTCTTTTAGGATATGTAGGATTATTCAAAGACTAATCTCTAATTTGTCAGATCTACAGCTTGGTGGCATACACTTACTCTAACTAACCAGCAGATGGTGTCCACAAGTCACCTATTCCCCTCAAGTCAGTTCTCCCCAACTTTGTCTTTGTGGTATGTGGGGGTCTGATTCTTGTGGGGTCCAACTGGTGCACCACGTTTGGGTGTGTTGTTGGTGCTGTCCTCCCTGAATGTGGGGTGTGTGTCTGAGCGGTTAGGGAGGGAGGGGAGCTTTAATAATCAAACCTCCTAGATGTTCCTGGAGATTTAAGGTTGTTGCAAGAGTATAAACCTTCATTTCAGTCTTGCCACAGATTGTCTCTGCCACTGACCCACAAGTTCTTGGTATTGGTGTATGGTCCCTGGGATTTCTGAGCGGGTCCCTCTTTCAAGCTGTGCCGTCCCAGGGCCTCTGCTGAGGGATGACTGTGCTACGTCACAATTGCACATCATCCCTCAAGGGACATTCTGGGCCACCAGGCCATGTAGGTGCGTTCCCAGCCTGCTGTAAGGATGGCTGTATGGGGCTTGTTAATTTCCCCCTTTTTGCACAGCTCCACCTTCCCAGCTCCGGGACAATTAGCTGTGGGTGTGCGAAAGGCTGTTGTCCACACCTGATATTGTGGCATGTACGTGTGTTGCTGGAAACACTTCCCGTCGCACTGGGTTTTTTGGCTCAGGTCTGGGCTGTGGCTCTGGCACCGGGCAGGTGCATTCCCTGCCTGCCAGGAAGATGGCTGCAAGGGGCGTGGTTATTTTCCCCTTTTGGTTCACCTCTGCCTGCCTTGCTCTGAGACAATTAGCAGTGGGTGCGTGAAAGGCTATCTTCCACGGCAGATCTTGAGGCGTTCGCACAGCCTGTTCCTGCCACGCTTCACTGTGTGGTTCTCACTGCCGTATCTGCAGCCGCTTTTGGGTTTTTTAAAAAAGAGCTAGTCCGCCTCCAAATGCCAACCCATGGTTTCCCCACACTGCAGTGTGGCTGCCAGATATTCAGCAGGCTTACTCACTCGTTTCAGAATGCAGACTCCTGGTTTCACCAAGTGCATGGTCCCTGTGGATTTAGCAGAACTTGTCCAGCTGGTGCATCACTGGAACTGGTGTTCTGGGTCACTTTCTGGCTTTTATCTAGTATTTTTCATGGAGGTGTTTTTTTGCCCTGTCTCTCCTAGCCGCCATCTTAGGTCGTCCCTTGACTGCTATACTTTCTCTGGTTTGTCTGTTGATGATTCTGTAGTGTATTTCAAACTATAACATTTTTGTCTTTTTTTAACATTATCTTAACAAGGGTCATGTGAACACTCTTGAAAAGGTGCTACCTTTGGAGAATGTGCCACCCTCCTCACCCCCAAGTGTACTTCTTCCTTAGCATCTAAGCCCAAGCCTCATCTGAAAAATGAACTAGAGAGGATGGAACAAGGTAACGTATGTTAAGCTTTTTTATGAAGAGTGACTCTCAGCATTGTTAACCCACATTCACCCCACTTTCCATTCAGTGCTGTCCTTAAGCTGAGAGTTTTCATATTCTTCACAGACAAAATAGTAAGGCCATATGCAGCACACCTATATCTCTCTTGGTTCCTTTCATGTGTTTTGACTTCTCTCTCTGCAGTGTTTTATTATAAATACCTGCTGTATTTTGATAACTACATTAAAATAAAAGCAACATTTGTAGCAATTTATTTATACAGCTTTTTACTTTCTCTCATCTCAGCTGAATCCATAAATAAAAATATCTTCTCCTTCAAGCCATTGACTCTGAAAACACCCTTATTTAAGAAAACCTGCAAAACAATATGCTATCTCTATGATTTATTAAAAGAAGACGAATGAGGAGCTAAAAAGAAATTTAAAAAAAAAAAAAACCTTTCAGCCTACTACCATGAACCAAAGAGGGAAAATGTGTCAGTTGGTATATATGACAAGAGATGCTGGAGAATTAAAGTTTTATTACTCATGATCTATTTCAGACAAATGGGTGGAGACAAAGATTCCCTCTACTTTAACTGTGATTTATTTTATAAATAAAGCTCTATTTACCCAGCCCAGCTTCAAGTTAGAATTTGAATTGGACTGTCAGCTGTACCCAAGGCAAGCAATTCAATCTGTGAAGTGAAACTTTCAGTTGTGTTTTCCTGCTTGTGTTAAGATAGGAGGTTTATATTGGGATCTTCCTATTAAAAATAATGGTGACACTTTGCTTCATTTGTATTCTAGGTTTTCTGGAATTGATCGTCTCAATTTCAAATATTCTCTCCCATTATTCCTATATGTGTATGATCAGAATGTATGTGATCAGATATAGATGACCAGGAAGTATATCCATATTTGTTGTTCAGAAAATGTTACTGCCATATACATAGTATAATATAAATATTTTTCCAACTTTTGTTCAATTTTAGGGGCCATCCCTTTAGTGAAACTTGTCATTTCAGTAACTTTGACACAATATCTCCTTTGGGTAGCTGTCTTTGATGGTACTAACATGGGTTAGTGCAGAATTTCCCAAACTGTGTCTCTCAGGACAGTGTTTCCTAGAAAGAAGGATTATGTGACTATATACATTTAAGGAATGAGTTGAACAAGATTAAGTGGGTCTCTTTTCTGCAGGAATTTCCATAGCTGTTGATAGGCACGTACACATTGTGAATCCCCAAGAGGGAAATACAGGTTAAAGGTTTCCCGAACTTTAATAAATATGGAACTTCCTTTTTTTTTTTTTTTTATCCCACAAAGCCTATTCTTCCTGTTATCTGCATAACAGATCATCCTCTGATTTAAAACACTTTATTGCTTTCTCATGGTTCGAGCTTGACTGGCTCAGTTGGATGGTTCTTGCTCAGTCTCTTGAGGAGCTGCAGTCTGGTAGAGGTTAGGGTGGGGGTTATCTGAAGGCTTGACTCAGCTGGAAATGTATCTGAATGGTGTTGATTGTGTCTTAACCAGAGTGCTTACATATGTCCTTTCTGCATGGCTTTGTCCTCTCCTAGGGATTCTATGAGGGAACACTCTCAGAGGAAATGTCCAAAGAGCATTCCAAGAGACCCGGGGGGAGGCTGAAAGGCTTTGTACAATCCAGCCTCAGATGTCCCAGAATGCCATTTCTTCCGCAGTGTCTTGGTCAATCAAGGGCCAAGACTAACCCATATTTCAGGGTTTGACGGAGCAGCATGAGCCTATAAGGAGGGAAGGAATTAATGGTGGCCATCTTGGCAGATGGTCCACCAGACGTTTTAACATCTTGTGGGGCACTGCAATTTCATCAAACAGTTTGGGTAGTGATGAGACAAAGTAGGAGTAGGATAGTAAAGGAGCAATCCACCCAGCAGGGAGAAGTATTTTGTCACTGATGTTGTTTAGAATTGCTGGCATATGGTGATAATAAAAAAGCATACTGTCTTTTAGATCATTTTACTATTTTGTTTAAATTCTCTATAAATAGGGTTGCCAGATAAAACACAAGATGCCTAGTTAAATTTGAATTTGAGACCAACAAATACGTTTTTAGTGTAAGTCCCAAATATTTCACAGGACATACTTACACACAAAATATTGTTATTTACCTGAAATTCAAATTTACTTGGGTATCTTTTACTTCTGTTTCCTAAATCTGATAATTTTCTGGTAATTATCTACAGATAATGAACTTTATTGCAAATATTGTTGCTGGTCCCCCTCCACCCCATCCCCAACATTGTTACACCATTGAATTTAGAAAAAGTTGATGTAATGAAAATAGCTTAGGTTTTAGGATCAGGGAGATCTGATTTCAAATCCTGGATCTGCCCCATGCCAGCTGTGTGATTGTGAGTAATTTATTTAACCTCCCTGAGCCTTAGTTTCATCATCTGTTGGGGCTGGTACTGACTACCTGGTTGGGTTGCTAGGTGCAAAGGTAAGACAAAGTACTGTGATTGGGATGTAACAGGCATGTAGCCAAAGCTAGTCCTGCCTCTTGTTCCTCTTTGAAACTGAAGTGAAGGGGTAGGCCCCCTTAGATTTGTGGATGGCATTTGTTTGCTGAACAAGTGAGAGTGTAGGTGGATATTTTTGCGTGTTTGTTTTAATTCTTGCAAAAGAATGGGGCAGTAAGTGAGGTGTCATCTTGGGATTGCAAATTTGGATTCAGACCATGATGAGGAAGAAAAAATTTTAAAACATGGTGACTACACTGTCAACACAGTGACTAGCCCATGCAGTATATTATGTAATTCTTCTCAATTACCTTGTTCAACAATTTTTGTTTGTTTGTTTGCATAGCCACACTTTCATGTAGATTGTTACATAAAAGCCATCATAGTGTAATCAGTTTTAGGAGTTAATTCCATAACTGTTATTCTGAAGAGCACCACCAAGAAAGATGTGGGGGAGGTTAAATCTGAACTAACACCATGAAAGCATCATTTTCTTGGTTGAACATTGAACATATAGGGAAATATTTAGTGAACACAGACTCTGCCAAATTCTGTGAAATTCTCTTTGAGTTAGGTACTCTTACAACTGGGGAAACTGAGGCTCATATCGGCCTCAATATTTGCCCAAAGTCACAAAGCTGTATAGTGGGAGAAATGTCCCTCTCTACCCACTCATTGTAACACTTCAGTTTAGGTCACCAGTGACTTCCTTATCCAAAGGACATTTCTCAGTGTCCACATTAGTTGACTTTTCTGCATCATTCCACAGTATTGAACACACCCTTCTGGGTGAAGGACCCTGTCCTGGTATCAACAAAACTTGGATCCCTCCTGATCTGGCCTTTCGAAGGCTTTTCTTTCTTGTGATTAGATAACTGTGTTTTGGAATTCCTCAAGGCAGGTCCTGGGACTCCTTCTCTTCTATTTTCTCCCTCCTTTACCTCAATCACAAGCACAGCTTCACTTGGCATCTATTATAGTTCTCCTGGTATCACACATATTTCTACTGCCTGTATCATAATTGTACCTTTATTTTTACTAGTGTGCTTATTTTTTCATTGCATCACATCAGCTTTTACTTGCTATGAGATCCTTAATGCCTTGTACTAAGCATTTAATATAGACATGAGGATTGAAAGAATAAATGAATGAATGGAATATAACTGAACCCAGATAGTATGACCTAAAACCTCCTTTTTCTACTCTGTATTCTCCTTCCCAAAGGACTTGCAGGATCAAAATCCCCAAACCTCATTTTGTACATGACGGTCCTGAGAGTCAGAGACCGAAGTCACAGAGAACTCGGAAGCTGGGTTTAGGACTCTGCTGTCTCAAAACTCTGAACTGCTTTTCTCTCTATAGTTTTGATCCCAGCTCACCTGCATGGCTGAACATGCCCACATGGTTTGTTTTCCTTTGCTTGTAATGGAAAGAAGGTCTTGGGGAAGTAGTTAGCAAATGTTGGTTCTACAATTCATCCATGCCCTTTAGCCAGAATCTAAGATATGTATCTGAATTATTTTTTCTGCACCCCTCCCCCCATTTTTCTGCTTCTGTCTTCTACAGTGACTCAGCATTTTTAATCACTTCTGTTTTTCCCTGCTTGGAGTGTCTAAAAAAACAGCTGTTTAACAATGAAACATGATAGTTATACTAGAATTCTTAGAGATTCCATATGCCTAAAGTTTGAAGTTCAAAACTGAACAACCCACTACCACCACCCCAAAAAAGCCTAATCCTGTACAGCTAATGACTTTTTCTAAAATTCTGTAAAAGGTCCTCTGTTTTCATGAGTCTGCACACACATGCTGTGGTTGGTAGTGTTGTGAGCGGTACATTTTTTATTGACTGACAGAATAAATAGATTATGCAACCAAAATAACCCACAACAGATGACTAAATACATGTTAAACTTAGGTAAGAGTAAAGGTATCTGTCATTTTTAAACACTCCTTTTGCTCCCTCTTTTTTTAAGTGCTGATGGGGGTGTGATATGGTAGGATGGATTGATTGCCAAGGCAAGCATGAAGAAACGGAAAAACAGCATACATGAAAAATGTCGGGGGAAAGAAGCAAATGATATTTCCATTCTATTACAGCTTTGTACAGTTCTGACTGACAAACTCTCTCGTCTTCCTCTCTCATTTTATAGATTAAAAATAGAAAATTCTGGAGAGGTTTTGTTACTTATTTACAATCACACAGTTATTTAATGGATGAGCTGAGACTGGGCCCCAGGTTTTTTTTATGTCAGTTCGTCCTTTAAGGCTCAGTTCACTTGTTACCTTCTGTACGATGCCTTCCTTGAGTCCCGTGAGGCATGGCCTTGTACTCCCTCCCACCCCAGTGCCTTGCATTCCTTCTGCATCCCTGGTGTTATAGTTGCCTCTTTACTTGTCTGCCTCCCTCTCAGTTTTGAACTTCGTGAGCTCCAGGATTATGCTGTTCATGAGTCAAGGAGTGTGAAGTAATGAAGAAAAGAGGGTGTTTGACATGTTTCTAGTGCAGAATGGATTTACTTCCCTTTATCCAAATGCAGGTCTATTTGCCCATCATCTATATGAATTTCCCAGATGGTTCTGTCATCCCTTTGTAGTTTCATCTTTGTAGATTCCAGTCTGCTTCAATGGCAAATGCTTCACTTATCAGACCTGCCAGCGATTCCTGAGTCTGTTACTTACAAGCTGGTTGTCCAGGTCAGGTCATTCAGTGTTTCTGAGGATCAGTCCTCTCTCACTTGTGGAATGGGTAAACAAACAGGGATATTTCATGATATTCGTTCAGACTATGTGAGATAAAAAGAAATCCGCTAACAGGTATCTGGCCTATCTCTTGTCATTTTTTCTATTGGTTCCCCATATGTCTGGGCTGAACTGGAGGTAGTAGAAAGAACCAGTTAGTTCCTTAGGGATGTCACTTATTGTTTTTGTATTGTTATAACTGCTTCTGATCCTTACTCTACCTTGTCTTTTGTTCATTTTATTATATGTTATCTAGAATTTCCTGTTGATAAAACAGATTATAATGATTGATTTCCGAGTATTGAACCAGCCTAGTATACCTAGAATGTGTGTGTGTATATATATATATATATATATGCAATATATATATATATAATCCCACTTGTCCATAGTGTATAATTCTTTCTACACATTGTTTTTTATTCATATGCTAATATTTTTTGAGAAATTTTACATCTATGTTCATGAAACATATTGGTCTGTAGTTTTCTTTTCTTGTAATGTCTTTATCTTGTTCTGAATTAGGGTAATTCTGGGCTTCATAGAGCATTGTGTCTATATTCTGGAAGAGATTATGGGAAATTGGTATTATTTCCTTACATATTTAGAAGAATTCATCATTACGGATGCTTTCTTTTTTGGAAGGTTGCTAATTATTGATTCAATTTATCTAATACGTATCCTGGTGTTCCAGTTTACTAAAGCTGCTGTTATACAAAATACTGGAAATGGATTGGCTTTTATAAAGGGGATTTGTTCAGTTACAAATTTACAGTTCTGAGGCCATAAAAGTATCCAAACCAAGACATCAGCAAGAGGATACCCTCACTGAAGAATGGCTGATGGTGCCTGGAACACCTCTGTCAGCTGGGAAGACACGTGGCTGGCATCTGCTGGTCCTTTGCTCTCGGGTTGCATTTCAAAATGGCTTTCTCCAAAATGTCTCTGGGTTTCTCTTAGCTTCTCTAGGGAAAACTCTGGGCTTCATCTCTTAGCTTAGCATCTCCAAATGTCCTTTTGTCCACATCTCCAAGTATCTCTACACATCTCTAAGCATCTCTATGGGCTTCCAAGCATCTAATGTCTCTGTGTCCTCGCTTAGCATATCCTGGGGCACTTTTATCTCTCTGCTCTCTGTGTGTGAGTTCCCTTTAAAGAACTCCAGTAAACTAATCAAGACCCACCTGGAATGGGCAGGGCCACACCTCCATGGAATTAATCTAATCAAAAGTATCACCCACAGTTGGGTGAGTCACATCTCCATGGAAACATTCAATCAAAAGTTTCCACCTTAATCAAAAGACTAATAAATCTGCCCCCACAAGATTGCATTAAGGAACATTACTTTTTGGGGAACATAATATATCCAAACTGTCATACCTAGTATGAAAGGTTATTTCTCATTATGTGAGTTTCGTATTCTGTGCCTTTCAAAGTTTTGTCTCTTTCATTTGAGTCATCAAATTTGTGGGCATAGAGTTGTTGTTAGTTTGTTACCTTTTTAATTTATCCATAGGGATGATACCCTTTCATTTCTGATACTGGTAATTTTTGTCTTCTCTCCTTTTTTTCTAGGTTAGTCTGACTAGAGGTTTTTTTTAAAGAACCAGCTTTTGGTTTTGTTGATTTCCTCCATTGTTTGCTTGTTTTCACTTCCATTGATTTATGATCTAATTTTTATTATTTCTTTTTCTTTCTTGCATTTCAGGCTTAATTTGCTTTTTCATTCTCTGGTTTCCTAAGATTATTGGTAATAGGTTTTTTTTTCTTTACTAATACATGCATTTAATTTTATAAATTTCCCTCTACACACTGCTTTGCTGCATCCCACAAATTGTGAAAAGTTGTATTTTCATTTTCATTTGGTTCAATATAATTTAAAATTTCTCTTGAGGCTTCTTTGATCCATGGGCTATTTGTAAGTTTCTGGTTGAATTTCCAAATATTGGGGTATTTTTGACCTATATTTCTGTTGCTGATTTTTATTTTACTTATTTATTTATTTATTTTTAATTATAGAAGTTGTAGTGTTCCCATATACCTCCCCCCATTATTGAACTTTGCATTAGTGTGCAATGCAATTTTTTGTTACAATTGATGAAACAATATTAAAATAGAGATGTTTAGTCCATAGTTTACATTAGGTGTATTTTCCCCATATACCACCCTATTATTAACACCTTTTATTAATTTCATAAACTTGTTATAATTCATGAAATAACATTCTTATACTTGTACTCTTAACCCCAGTCCATTATCCACAACAAAGTTCACTAACACAAGATCCTGAGGATGCTTCCCTACATTTTCTTATAGTAGTTTTATATTCCTGGCTCTTACATTTAGGTCTTTGATCCATTTTTTTTTTTTTTTTTGATCCATTTTTAATCAATTCGTGTATATGGTGTGATATGGGGTCTTCTTTCATTGTTTTGAAAATGGATATCCAGTTCTCCTGGCATGATTGGTTGAAGAGGCCATTCTTTTCTAATTGAGTGGTGTGCCAGTTTGGATGTATTGTGTCCCCCAAAACGCCATTATCTTTCAGGCAATTTTGTGGGGCAAATGTATTAGTGTTGATTAGGTTGGAATCTTTGATTGAGTGTTTCCATGGAGATGTGACTCAATCAACTGTGGGTGAGGCCTTTCACTGGATTATTTCCATGGAAGTGTAGCCTCCACCCATTCAGGCTGGGTCTTTATTGGATCATGGAGTACTTTAAAAAGAGCCACACAGGCCCAGACTCAGAGCAACTGAGAGAGACATTTTGAAGAGCAGCTGCACCTAAGAGAGGACAAAACTCCCAAGAGCAACACTTTGGAAAATGCCATTTTGAAATGCAACCTGGGAGCAAGCAGATGCCAGCCATGTGCTTACCAGCTAACAGAGGGTTTCTGGATGCCAATGGCCTTTCTCCAGTGAAGGTGCCCTTTGTTGTTGCCTTACCTTGGACCCTTTATGGCCTTAAGACTGTAACTTTGTAACCAAATAAATCCTGTTTATAAAAGGCAATTCATTTCTGGTGTTTTTCAAAAGGGCAGCATTAGCAAACCAGAACAAATGGACTTGGCACCTTTATCAAAAATCAATTGGCCATAGGTGTGAGAGTCTATTTCTGAACTGTCAATTCAACTCCGTTGGTCAATATTTCTATTCTTGTGCCAGTACACACTATTTTGAGTACTGTAGCTTTATAACATGCTTTAAAGTTAGGAAGTGTGATTCCTCCAACTTCCTTCTTTACCAAGAAGATTTTTGGGTATTCGGGGTTTCTTACTCTTCCGTAAAAATATGATGATTGGCTTTTCCATTTCTGCAAAGTAGGCTGTTGGAAGTTTGATTGTGATTGCATTGAATCTGTAAATCATTTTAGGTAGAATTGACATCTTAACAATAATTAGTCTTCTAATTCATGAGCACAGATTGTCCTTCCATATATTTAGGCCTTCTTAGATTTCTTTTAGCAATGTTTTGTAGTTTTCTGTGTGTAAGTCCTTTACATACTTGAAAACTATTCCTAGATATTTGATTCTTTTAGTTGCTATTGTAAATGCAATTTTTTTTTTAATTTCCTCCTCAGCTTGCCCATTACTCATTACTCATTCTATTACAGTCAGAGGAAATGCTTTGTATAATTTCAATCTTTCATGTCAAGAATAGTTTTGTGACCCAACATGTGGTCTGTTCTGGAGAAGGATCCATGTACGCTTGAGAAGGATGTATAACCTGCTGTTTTGGTGTGCATTGTTCTATACATGTCCGTTAGGTCTAGTTCACTTTTCCTGTTATTCAAGTTTTCTATTTCCTTATTGATCTTCTGTCTAGATGATCTAGCTATTGATAAGAGTGGTATATTGAAGTCTCCAATTATTATGGTGAGGTGTGTATTTCTCCCTTCAGTTTTGCCAGTGTTTGCCTCATGTATTTTAGGGCATCATGGTTAGGTGCATAAATATTTGATTGTTATTTCTTCTTTATGGATTGCCCCTTTTATTAATACATAGTGTCCTTCATTGTCTCTTATAATAGCTTTTGACTTAAAGTCTATTTTTTTCTGATATTTTTGGTTACTTTATGCATGGAATATCTTTTTCCAAACTGTTGCTTTCAACCTATTTGTGTCTTTTTGTCTAAGGTGAGTTTTTTGTAAACAACATATAGTTGGATCAGGCTTTTGTTATCCATCTGCCAACCTGTATCTTTTGATAGGGGAGTTTAATTCATTGACATTTAGTGTTATTACTCTAAAGACAGTACTTCCTTCAGCTGTTTTGTCCTTTGGTCTTTATATGTCAAATCTTTTTTTTTTTTTTTTTTTCCTTTCTTTTCCTTTATTGCAACTCCTTTTCTGTGTAGTTGATCTTTTTTGATGTATCTGACTGATCCCTTCCTCATTTCTGTTTCTGCAAATTTTTTATATACTTTATTTGTTGTTACTCTGGGGTTTGTTACACAACCTACAACTTTAACCTACTAATTTGAAAAGAGAGTAACTTAGCTTCAGTAGCTTACATGGTCTTTGCTCCCTTATCCCTCTGTTTCTCCTCTTTATGTTGTTTTTGTCCCACTTTACATTTTGCACATCCATTATTAGGAAATATGCCTTTTTCTTGTTCAATTGTATTCTGATTCTTATATGAACAAAAGAGTAGACTTGTATATTGAGGATACAGTACGCTTGGGTTTTGCATTTATCCTTTTTGTTACCCTTACTGATTATCTTCATTTCTTCACACTACTCCAAGCTACTCCCTCCTGTCTTTTCCTTTCAACCCACAGAACTCCCTTTAGTTATTTGTAGGGCAGGTCTGTGTTGACAAACTCTCAGTTTCTATTTATCTGTGAATAGTTTAAACTCTCCCTCATTTTTGAAGGACAGTTTTACCTGATAAAGAATTTTTGGCTGGCAGTTTTTCTCTTTCAGCACCTTAAATTTATCATGCCACTGCCTTCTTGCCTCCATGGTTTTTGAGGAGAAATCGACACTTCGTCTTTTTGAGGATCCCTTGTATGTGTGGAATCACTTTTTTCTTGCTGCTTTCAGAATTCTCTCTTTATCTTTGGCATTTGGCATTCTGATTACTGTGTGTCTTGGCATAGGTCTATTAGGATTTATTCTGTTGCGAGTACTTTGTTCTTCTTGGACATGTATATTTATGTCTTTCATAAGAGTTGGGAAATTTTCAGCCATAATTTCCTCAAATATTCTTTGTTCTCCTTTTCCTTTCTCTTCTCCTTCTGAGATACCCATGATGCATATGTTAGCATGCCTCATACTGTCACAAAAATCCCTGAGACATTCTTCATTTTTCTCTGTTCTTTTCTCTATCTGTTCTTCTGACTGTATGATTTCAAGTGGTCTGTCTTCTAGTTTGCTGATTCTTTCTTCTGCCTATTCAAATCTGCTGTTGTATGCCTTAGTGTATTTTTAATCTCTACTATTATTTCTTTCATCCCCATAATTTCCGTTACATTTCTTTTTATATTTACAAATTCTTCTTTATTCTCACACATTGTCATCTTAATATCCTTTAGCTCTTTACCATATTTTCCTTCATCTCCTTGAATTGATTCAGGAGATTTATTTGAATTTCTTTGATTAGTTATTCCAACTTCTGAGTATCCTCTGAAGTTTTACTTTGTTCCCTTGACTGAGTTATATCTTCCTGTTTCTTAGTATGAATTGTAATAATTGCTGATGTTTAGGCATTTGAGTATCTTGATGATTTTACTCTGGAAGTTCAGTTTCTCCCTCTTCTCTAGGGTTTTATTGTTGATTGGCTTTGTGTTAAGGCTGTTCTTTGACATGTGGTGCAACTGTTTCTAGAACTTTAGAATAGCTTCTGTTAACCCTTCAGATTTTTTCAGTCCTTCTTCATCTGCTTCTTGCCCTGGATATGAAGTATAATTTTTAAGATTACACTTTTTATATAATTGTCTTACTGCCAGGAGAAAGCTTCCTTTCTTCTGTCCCTTCTCTGGGGATCTTGATCTGTTCCATTTGTTTTTGGGTAGACTTTTCTCCCCAGCTCCTGTGATTTGTTTAAATGCTCTGCCCCACTCAGTGTCCAGTTTCTTTACTTTTTCTTCAATTCTGGGACTCAGCCTATCTTACAGCAGTTCATACTAAATACCGCCACCACCCCTTTTTCCTGTGAGGCTCTTCTACCTCTAGATTCTTCCCTGTAGGGTATCCTATTCCAGGGAGCCAGATGGGCTCAGTCCAAAAATATGGGTCGCTTCAGAAAAGTCTGCTTTGTGATTAAGTGTTCCAGCTGACTGAAACCGGACCGAGTGAGGGTACAACAGTTCTTGCCAGCATTTCTATCATGGTCCTTCTCTCTCTCTCTCTCTCTCTCTCTCTCTCTCTCTCTCTCTCTCTCATTCTCTCTCTCCCTCTCTCTCTTTTATTTTTCCCCTGGGGGCCCTTTTGTGTGCAATGTTTCTAAGCAGCTTGTGTTCCACTCTTATGTCCCTGTCCCTGGATGTGCATGGGGTTCTAACTCACTGCTCTCTCTATGATCTCTGTCCATGATGGGAGGGCCTGGGCCAACGCCTCTGTGAGACAGTGCAGGGCCGTGGCGGGGGGGGGATGAGAACTGACCATGTCTGGGATGGAATTTTCCAATCTAGCATTTTTCTTTTTTCTTTTTTTTTGATTCATCATTTGTGGAGTCCTTCTTCACATCCTCTAGAGTTGTAAGCAAGTGGGATTTGTCCTTTTTTTGCTAAATCTCTGGGGAGGCTTTTTAAGGGAGTATCTTACATCACCATGTTGATGACATCACCTGTCTGTTACTGATTTTTAGTTTAATGTCACTGTGGTCTGAGAGCATACTTTACAAAGTTTCTATTCTTCTAAAAATTTTAACTTGTGTTTTATGGCCCAGAAAGGGTCTGTTTTAATGTATGTTCCATATGAGTTTGAGAAGAATGTGTATTCTGTTGTTGGATGAAGTAAGGTATAAATGTCAATTCATGCTGTTTGATAATGCCAACTTCTTGAATGTTGTGTGTGTGTATGTGTGTGTGTGTGTGTGTGTGTGTGTGTGTGTGTTTGATTTATTTTTTATTTCATCCTTTTTCTCCCCTTTTCATTTGTTTGGGAAGTTTTTATTGACTTATCTTCAAGTTCACTGATTCTTTCCCTGTCCATGTCCAGTTTACTGATGAGTCCATCAGAGGCATTTTTCATTTCTATTACAGTGTTTTTGATTTCTAATATTTCCTTTTGATTTCCTAAGTTTATCTCTTTCTGCTTACATTACTCAATTGTTCTTTCATTCTGTGTGCTTTTTCCATTAGAGCCTTAGCATATTAATCATAATTATTTTAAATTCCCTGTCTGATAATTCCCAAGTCTGCATTATTGGTTCTGCTGCTTGCCTTGTGTTTTCAGACTGTATTTTTCCTTACGTTTTAGCATTCCTAATTTTTCTGTTGAAAGCCAGACATGTCATATTGGGTAATAGGAACTGAGGTAAAGAGGCCTTTAGTGTGAAGATTTATGTTAATATGGCTAAGGAGTGGGTCTGTGTTTAATGTTTGCTGTAGCTGTATATACCCAAGGTTTCAAATTCCTCCAGTGTGCTTGTGTTTTTTTAACTCTTGACTTTGGGCTTGCCTAAGAATTCCTCCTCAGAGATGGCTTGTGTCTCTTAGCTCTATCATGTGTGATCCACTCTTACACTGTAACCCTGTGGGTGTGTGGTAAGAGGTTGGAGAGGGAGCATTCTATCATCTTTCTCTTACATCTCAGTGCTAGTGGACCTGTGACTCTGGACTGTGACAGTCACAAGTATACAGCTGGTGATAGAGCTCCCCTCCCCCTCCTACCTACCCCAGTTCCTGTTCCCTTCCCCGGCTGAGCATTCCCAAACTGTTTCCTTAAAACTCTTAACACTGTTGACTACATTTACCTTCCCTTAGGTGAGAAACTAGGCTGATGGAGGTTTGAGGGGGGAGGATTTTTCCCCCCACCTGGGGTATGACTCTGGCATAGTCCTTTCCCTTTGAGAGTAGGCATTTGATGTGTCATGGAGAATGCCCTGGATTATTTTCATAATGATCGCTCTTGCCTTCCTCCAGCCAGAGCCCTGAGGGGGTCTTTCTTTTCATCTTAAGAATCTGGTGGAGTTCCTAGAGGTATAGTGTCTGAATGTTTGGGTGTCCTCCTAAGATGCCCGTTTTCTAGGTGTCTGTCATGTATGAGCTAGTCCATACTCAGCCTCCAGCAGTTTGTCAGACTTGCCATTTAAGGGTTCCTATCATTTATCATTCCAGTGGCTTCAGCTCCAGGTAAGTAGATTTTGGCTATGTCTCTGTAGATGGGCCTGTCTCTCCAGAATTCAGGGTATAAGTTTGCCTGATGGGTCCAAGAAAATCTGATGATTTTCAGTTTATCCTGCTTTTTTGTCTGAGCTGAACCAGACTTCCCCTGATGATTGTGTTTCTGAATGTGTTTATGCATTTTGTGTTTGTATGCATGGGTCTACACACAAATTATATCCATACACATACATATGATAACATACACCTAAACAAGTACGTGTATCTGTATTTACCCATTGCTACATATTTTGTTCAGTGGTGAGGCTAGTTTTGGTGATGTTTCTGTGTGGATTTTGTTCCTTCTTCACCAGAATTTGTTGGGCAATTTACATATATTCCTCATTCAGTCCTCACAACAGCATATGAGATAGGTATCGCTGTTTCTGTTTTACAGGTAAGGAAACTGAGGGTCAAATCCTTTTTTGTTAAGAAGTAAGGAAAAATATTAAAAGTTTTGTAGGTGATTTTCTCAATCTTAAAGTAGTTCTTGATTGCTTCTCTTCCTAATCTCCTCTTACTTTTCATGTGGACGGAAATCTGGGATGCATTAGCTGTATAATCTTAGAGAAGGAGATTATTTAATGGAAACAAAACACCAAATGTTGGTTGGGAGTTGCCTTTCAATTCCACTGAAATAAAAATGGCTTGGTGCCCTAAGTTTTATTACTCTTAAGTAATTTTTAATTAAGGGTTGTTGCCAGGCACAGCTGTTTGCATCATACAGATATGCTCCACACTCTTTTTGGTGCTGCTTCCCAAACAGAGCAAGTTCAAGGATTTCCTTTCACAGCAGTGTGACCACAGTGGAGTAAAATACACCTTGGTTCTTGGTTTCACCTCTGTGGTTAAATTACGTGTACACTGCTCTTACTGAGAGGTCATTTTTACTGTCACTTGCTAAAGAGAGAATCACAGATAAGCATATGAACCTTGTTTGACATTTATAAGCTACCTGGGCAATTCTGAACAATGCACTAGATAGTAAAGACACTTTCATAAAAGGTGTCTGACTGATGGTTTAGCCAAAATATGATACCTGGTAGTTTATTGCAATTTTCTCTAACAGGAATAGAAACTGGATTTATTTCAAAATCGACTCAAGAGCCCTTTATATGCTACCAAGGCATTACCACTTTTTGCAAAGCATGTGCTAGAAGATAAAATACTTCAGGCCATAAAATAAGGACAAGGTGTGTGTGTGTGTGTGCGTGTGTGTGTGTGATGTTGAAGGGAGAAGGACTTAGTTTAGAGTGCTTTTGACCTCATATAGACAGTTGGATTGATAAGATTGCATTTTATTACTTTTTGGAGGTTGTAGAATCATTCCCACTGCAGAATTTCTTAATGAAAAAAAAAAGCTAGAGATTTAAAGAAATTTATTTCATTTCAATATGCAACTCAAGGATAATTCCCCTTGTAATGTTTTAAACAAATATGCCCTTAAAAGCTTACATCCCATTCTCTTTGCATAACTTTTTTCATCTTCTTTCCACTTTAAGTCATAGAATAGCAAAACCTAGTCATTTACTTAAAAATTCTCTCAGGTATTTTAACTACAAAGCCAGAACAATTTTGCTTGCTACATCAATGTGCTGCTAGAATGCTGTGAGAGAAGAGGGTATGCTCTTTTCAATAAACATATGAAAGAATCAGGGTATCCTTTAATGATATCTCTTTCAAAAATTAGCTGTTGTAACCTCTGTAAATTATGTGTCCCCTCGATGTCTAAGTCCATATTTTTAAAATGGGGATTAAAATTCCTGTCCAACCTACATTATAGGGTTGAAATGGTAATACAGTGAGGTAGTGTAGTTGGAAACGTAGGGTACTTGCTGATTCTGCAGCGTTCTCTCTTGTAGTTTGCTCTGATGTGCCCTATTTTCGAAATGTGAATTTTGTTTCTAAAACATTTGGAAATCCTATCTGGATAGATGTGGGCAAATGGTTCACACAGCATTAAGTCTGTGAATACCATGCCTTGCCTTCATTGTTCAGTTTCCTTCATTTTGGCATGAAAAATTGAGAAATAAGGATGAGCTAATATATGTATATGTGAGTCTTGGTGGAGGTGGGGTATAATTCGGTGTTTAATACAAAATACTCAAAGTACAAAACAATAGCAGCCTAAGAAAGTTAGAGTAATATGAAGAGAGAATGTAGAACAAATAATATCTTAGAATCTTGCTATTCATGTTGGAAAATCTTGCTCTTGGCCCGCTCATGGTTAGTTGAAGAGGTGTCAGTTTCTTTTTAAGTTACAAAAACTGAGAAGATTAGCATGAAGGGGGCCGATATAATCACTGATGGTAAGAAAACACAGTGGTTTTACTAATCAGGTTAAAAGCACTTTTAATTTTATGGATGTATGATTAGGAGGTAAAAACAATTATTTCAGGCCTTTAACAATACTATGATTTAAAAATGCGTTTTTTCTCTTCCAAGCTCAAGGACAGGGTATTCTAATACTTAATTTTTAAAATCAAAATATAATTAACATACCATAAAATTCACCTTTTGAAAGTGTTCAATTCAATGATTTTAAGTATATTTTCAATGTGTGCAACTATCAACAATAATTCAAAAATACTTTCATCACCTGAAAACCAAAGCCCTACCCATTAGCAGTCACTCCCCACCCCCTATCCTCAGTTCCTGACAACCACTAATCTACTTCCTGTCTCTACAGACTTGCCTATTCTGGATATTTCATGTAGAAGGAATCATACTGTTTCGGCCTTTTGTGTCTGGCTTGTTTAATTAGAATAATGTTTTCAAAGTTCATCCGTGTTGCAGCACATAGCAGTATTCCATTACTTTTTATGACTGAATAATATTCTGTTAAGTAGATATATCACATTTTGTTTATTCATCAGTTGGTGGGCATTTGGGTTGTTTCCACTTTTTAGCTATTATGAATAACGAGGCTATGAACACTTATGTACAATTTTTTTTCGTGAACATATGCTGTTAATTTTCTTGCATATATACATAGGAGCAGATGTGCTAGGTCATATGATAACTTTATATTTAATTTTTTGAGGGACTTCCAATCTGTGTTCCAAAGCAGCTTCACCATTTTGGATACCACCGGCAAGGTATGAGGGTTCCAATTTCTCCACTTCTTGCTAACACTTGTTATTGTCAGTCTTTTTGGTTATACCCATCCTAGTAAGTGTGAGGTAGAATCTTATTGTGGTTTTGTTTTGCATGTAATTGGACAATGGGTTACCTTTGTGGTTGTTGTTATCCATTACATCAGTCTCTGCTTTTGACTGGGGTAGTCTATCCATTTACATTTAATTTACTGATAAGGTAAGATATATGATTGCCAGTTTGCTTTTCCTATATATACATGTCACTTTTGTTTCAAGTTTACTCCATTACTACTTTCTTTTCTTTTCTTTTTTTTTTTTTATATTTTATTTTGAAGTAAATTCAAACTTACAGGAATAGTTGCAAAAACAATACAAACCCCATACACAGAACTCTAGCATAACCCGACCCCCATCCCCTGATACCCCGATCCACCAACTTTAACATCCTGTTACACCACCATTTCTTTATTTCCCTCCCTCCCTCCCTATCTATCATCCATCGTCTATTGCTCTGTCTTCTAAACATATGAGAGCAAGCTGCACACATCCTTGAACAAACAATATAATTCACATATACATTTCCCATGAACAAGAGCATTCTTTTATGCAACCCCATTAATCGCAGCTAAGAAGTTAAAGAAATTCAACTTTGATACAAAGCTTACATTCTATATTTCCCTTTTTTTTCCTTATGTCTGAACTGTGTCCCTTTGAGCCTCCTCTCCTCCATCCTCAGATCCCATCCAGCATCATCCTTGGCATTTAATTGTCATTATCTATTTAGACTGTCTTTTTTTTTTTTTTTTCCAATTGTGGAAACATATATACAGCCTAAATTTTCCCATTCCAACCCCTCCCTAGCATTCCATTAGTGGGATTAATCACATTTAGAATATTGCAATGCCATCATCTTCGCACCATCCATTACTAGAAATTTCCCTTCACCCCAAACAGAAACCCTATGCTCGTTTCTTAACTCCCCATTGCCCCTTCCCCCACTTCTTGTAACCCACATACTCTACTTTTGATCTCTATGATCATATTCTCTGATACTTTCTTTGTGTTTACCGTGGGGCTGAAATTTAACCTCTTTAATCTATAACAATCTTGTTTTTCTTTGATACCAACTTAACTTCAATAGGACACATAAACTATGTTCCTTTACTCCTCCATTCCCCCACCTTTATGTAGTTCTTGTCAAAAATTACATATTTTACATTGAGTCCAAAACCACTGATTTATCATTGCAGTTTATGTATTTTAGATACTGTAGGAAGTAAATGGTGGGGTTACAAATAAAAAATACAGTAGTATTGGTATTTATATTTACTATGTGATCTTTACTGGAAATCTTTATTTCTTCATGTAGTTTCAGTCGATTGTTTAATGTCCCTTCTTTTCAGCCTGCACAATTCCCTTTAGCATTTCTTATAGGACTGATCTACTGGTGATGAAGTCCCTCAGCTTTTGATTATCCAGGAATGTTTTCATCTCCCCCTCATTATTACCCTCCAGGTGTTTGTGAATTTTCTGTCTCTGATGCTTATTAACTTCTATTTGTATTCCATTGTGGTCAGAGAATGTGTTTTGAATAAATTCAGTTTTTTAAAATTTATTGAGGCTGGTTTTATGTCCCAGCATATGGTCTATTCTGTAGAAAGACTCGTGATCACTAGAGAAGAATGTGTGTCCTGGTGATTTGGGATGTAATGTTCTATATATGTCTGTTAAATTTCCCTATATCCCTCTCTCCTTTCTTTGTTTCTCTGTCTGTAGGGCTCCCTTTAGTATCTGAAGTAGGGCACATCTTTATTAGCAAAATTTCTCAGGATTTGTTTGTGAAAATTTTAAGCTCTTCCTCAAATTTGAAGAAGAGTTTTGCTGGATAAAGTATTCTTGGTTGGAAATTCTTCTTTCTCAGAATTTTAAATGTGTCATGCCACTGCCTTCTCGCCTCCTTGGTGGCTGCTGAGTAGTCACTACTTAGTCTTATGTTGTTTCCTTTGTATGTGGTGAATTGCTTTTCTCTTACTGCTTTCAGAACTTGCTCCTTCTCTTCAGTATTTGACACTCTGATCAGAATATGTCTTGGAGTGGGTTTATTTGGATTTATTCTATTTGGAGTTCACTGGGCATTTATGCTTTGTGTATTTATATTGTGTAGAAGGTTTGGGAAGTTTTCCCCAATAATTTCTTTGAATACTTTTTCTAGACCTTTACCCTTCTCTTCCCCTTCTGGGACACCAATGAGTCTTAAATTTGGACGTTTTATTTTATCTATCGTATCCCTGAGATCCATTTTGATTTTTTCTATTTTTTTCCCTATTCTTTCTTTTGTTCTTTCATTTCCCATTCTGTGGTTCTCGAGGATGCTGAGTTGTTGTTCAGCTTCCTCTAGTCTTGTACTATGAGTATCCAGAATCTTTTTAATTTGGGCAACAGTTTCTTTTATTTCCATAAGATCATCTATTTTTTTATTTACTCTTGCAAGTTCTTCTTTATGCTCTTCTAGGGTCTTCTTCATGTCCTTTATATCCTGTGCCATGGTCTCGTTGTTTGTCTTGAGTTCTTTGATTAATTGCTCCAAGTACCGTGTCTCCTCTGATCTTTTGATCTGGGTGTTTGGGTTTGGGTTCTCCATATTGTCTGGTTTTATCATATGCTTTAAAATTTTCTGTTGTTTTTGGCCTCTTGGCGTTTGCTTTATTTGATAGAGTTCTTCCAGAGTATGAAAAACACCAATCTCTAATTTGTCAGATCTACAGCTTGGTGGCGTACACTTTCTCTAACTAACCAGCAGATGGCGTCCGCGAGTCACCTATTCCCCTCAAGTCAGTTCTCCCCAACTTTGTCTTTGTGGTGTGTGGGGGTCTGATTCTTGTGGTGTTCAATTGGTGCACCAAGTTTGGGTGTGTTGGTGCTGTCTGCCCTGAATGAGGGGTGTGTGTCTGAGTGGTTAGGGAGGCAGGGCAGCTTTAATAATCAAACCTCCCAGGTGTTCCTGGAGCTTTAAGGCTGTTGCAAGAGTCTAAGCCTTCATTTCAGCCTTGCCGCAGTATCACAGCCCATGAGGGGCATGCCAATCCACAGGCCAAAGAAGACAACAAGCATTTTCTGATACATGAACTTTTATTCAGGGCTTATTTACAGGGTGAGAAGTCATAGAAAGATCATGATGGCTCTCTGAGGCCAGGCAGGCATTGCATTCGCAAGAAAGATGACCAAGCGATGCAAAGAGGACAGAAAGCCTTTCATACAGATTTAAGACAAAGACATTCCTATGGGGAGGCATAGATGCAGGAACAGGTCACTCTGACCTGAGGTATGGTATAGGAAGGACTAGAATAAGACTTGAACAATTACATTTTGCTCTTTTTGTGAGACTAAGAGCCTCTCACTTCCTGTCTGCTTCCCATAAAGTTACATTTTAAGGTCAATTTACCCTTTTTCTCTTTGCTGTCTTATAAAGACAATAGGTTAAACATTTAGCTGCCTAGGTCACACAGACTGCTGTGCACCAAAGATCTGCAGGCCTGTTTTGTTCAGGCCACGGGTTGCCACAATCCACCCCTGTACAACATTTTGCATTGACCACAGGAAGACTTTACATCCATAATTCACAACAATACAATAAAGAACATAGTATATGGTACAGAGAGATAATAAACCTATTAGCAAGTGGCACTATGGCCAGGTTGATGAGTTCTACCATTTAGCACAAGTACCACCTGGGCTAAAATAGCTAAAGGATAAAATCACCAGGCAGTCTGCTTTATTCTATATTTAGTTTTTACCATTTCCCAACCTTGACCATTGTGAGGTTTCACCAAAATAATTCTGGAATTTGTTCTTAGGCAAACATTTCATAACATATTATTATCATTAAGCTTGTTAGAATTATAAATACTTAAAACATTTAAGTTAATGCTTTACTGAAACAGTAACACATTTTTTTTTTTTTTAACAAGAATTAACAACACATGTAAGCATTAAATTAGACAGCTGAGTGGTTTAACAATATATATATAAACTGAGTCTTCATAGTAGATAGAAGGGTTTCAGGTGAGGGGGGTTTAAATACCATGTTTCCTCCCCCTGCAGGGAGCCCTTCAGCATCAGAACTACAGTTAGTTTCCTGTGTAATTCTAATATCCATGGATTTAGGATTTTCAACCAGCATGGCTGCATGGGCCAGAACCAGAGCCAAGTGACCTTATTTTCCCCAATTTCTAGTGTTTGTGGCACAGGCAAGAGAAAGTTATTATCATTGTCCTGTTGTGGCTTGAAGGCAGCCAGCCCCTTTGTCTGGAGTTAATGCTGATCCAGTCCTCGAGTCCATTGTTTCTATCATCCTTTAAGTGTTTAGATGTATCCACAGTGGTGAAGGCATATTTTGTCCCTTTGGACAGAGGAAAGGGGCCAATATAGTCTACTTGCCACCAGGTGACAGGAATCTGCTGTCTTCGGTGCCCAGTCTTCCGGCACAGCCATTCAGCCACTTCATGCGTCGTTGGTGTTAGGCTGTGGAATTTCGCTAGGGCATCCGCTTCTATGTTGCTTGGTAATGAATTAGTGTTGTGGGCAGAGACATGAAAAACAATTACCTCATGTTTGTGGCAGGCAGTCCAGATGTCTTCCCACCAGATGGCGTCAGTACCGGGCTGGACAGTCACGGGTGTCCAGGTAGCAGGTTGCCCGTGTGCCAATTCATGCAGAGTCAGGTGTATTTCCTTGTCCATCAACGGTGGGCATGAGAGGATCCACCTTGGGAGGATCAACAGGAAACAGGGCATGCTGCTCTTTCACATAGGAGGCCGGTCCTAAAATTTCATGCATCTCTGTACATAAAGAGCCGTTGTTAAAAAATGCCACATCATAGGAGGTAGACTTTCCATTCTGTCAGTGTGTGCACCTAAGCACTCCCCAAATGGGGTTCATTTATAGTGTCCTGTATCTGCATACCTATATGGGTATGGTCTTCTGTAAGGTCACTGGGCATCTGAGATAGACCTTCAACACTTGCAACAGAGGATTACAACCTGTGCACAACTGCTCTTTTAAAGGGCTATATCTGAGTTCTGTGTCCTTCTATAGTTGGGACCAGAATCTAACAGGTATACATTTAGCTTGTTGCCTTTGCCACAAACCCCAACCAAAGCCAATATTGGCACTGGCCACATCCAAATCACAGGGTATATTGGGGTTCATCCCCCCTTAAAGTCTGCTTGCATAATAGTTTGCTTCATCTTTTTAAACACAGCATGCTGTGGAAAATCCCATTCCCACACTTTTCCTTTTCTAATTAGGGTATACAAAAGTTTTTAAATTTGTACTAAATAGAGTATAAACACTTTCCAATAACTTAACAAACCAAGAAAAGCCATCAACTGTTCAGAAGTAAGCAATATGGGATAACTTTGCATTTTAACAACAGCTGAAGGAATAGCCTTAGTTTTACCCAATCAGACAATACCCAAGAACTGGAAAGAGTAGTCAGGCTCTTCTGGAGGTTTCCACATTAGAAGGTGTCCTTGTGGATGCACAGCAGATGTCCATTGTTGTTTTCTCCATGTGAAGCCTAACACAGGTTGACTGGAAAAAATCTAAAAATATTCTAAATAACATATTAGCAAGGTTTAACACAAAGTTAAACAGGAGCAACCAGTTTGCTAATGGCTCTCTAGGCTTTTGTCGATATTGGTTACTAATATCTCTTAATTCTTCTGGGGAAAACTCCCAGGATGAAATGGGCACCCTCTGATCAGAAGCTGCTGCCACTGCCCCACCTCCTTCCCTCTATAGGGGATCAGGGTGCTGAACTTCCTCTGCTTTAACCCTTTTTTGGATCAGAGGTTGAGTATGCCTACCTTCCTTAGTATCAATTTCCCAGTCAGACAGAGGCTCATCATCTTTTGATGAGCCATCAGCAGGGCCCCACACTTTAGGGTCCCAGTCAGGGGAAGCCAGGATATGCCTAACTTGCCCTTTGGGCAGCTTATGCCCTCTTACTCTAGTGTGCTGGCATGCCAATATTTCTAAGCTTTTATCCAGAGCATCTTTCAATTCTATTTGTGCTAGCTTGATATCTTTTTCTAGCTTTAATTTACCTCCCAGGTGGCTTACGGCCACATTAGCTGCTAAAGCTTCCTCAGTAGCGGCACGTACAGCCTCTAACAATGGCCAGCCCACCGCAGCTGCAATCTGCAGGCCCTTTTTTTCTTTCTGAATCCCCAGTGATCCTGTGGCCTGATACAGGATGGCTATATGTCCATCCAGAGAGTTATAAACATTTCCATACTCCCTCGGCAGATTCCACTCATCTAGGAGGGTAGCCACCCCTCCCCACATAGACATCCATTCCACCGGGAGGGTGGGCAGCCCTTCCCACATAGACGTCACAGGCCTCCCTGGTATCCCACCCGGGGCCTTCTCCTTTCCCCTCCCCAAGTTCATGTCATCAGTGCCCAGGATCTCCTTAGTCTCTGGCTGGTAGCTATTTAATTCTCCAGGCTGGCTCTGCCAATTGTCGCAGCCCATGAGGGGCATGCCAGTCCAGAGGCCAAAGAAGACAATGAGCATTTCCTGATACATGAACTTTTATTCAGGGCTTACTTACAGGGTGAGAAGTCGTGGAGAGATCATGATGGCTCTCTCAGGCTGGGCAGGCATTGCATTTGCAGAGAAGATGACTGAGTGATGCAAAGAGGACAGAAGGCCTTTTATACGGGTTTAAGACAAAGACATTCCTAAGGGTGGGGGAGCATAGATGCAGGAACAGGTCACTCTGACCTGAGGGGTGGTATAGGAAGGACTAGAATAGAACTTAAACAATTACATTTTGCTCTTTTTGTGAGACTTAAGAGCCTCTCACTTCCTGCCTGCCTCCCATAAAGTTACATTTTAAAGTCAATTGGCCCTTTTTCTCTTTACTGGCTTACCAAGACAATAGCTAAAGGTTTAGCTGCCTAGGTCACGCAAACTGCTGTGCACCAAAGATCTGCAGGCCTGTTTTGCTCAGGCCACGGGTTGCCACACACAGATTGTCTCTGTGCCTGACCCACAAATCCTTGGTATTGGCGTAGGGTCCCTGGGATTTCCGAGCGGGTCCCCCTTCTCAGCCGTGCTCTTCCAGGACCTCTGCTGAGGGAAGGCTGTGCCATGTCACAAGTGCACGCTGGCCCTCCAGGGAAGCCCTGGGCTGCCCGGCCATGCAGGGGCGTTCCCAGCCTGCTGTAAAGATGGCTGAATGGGGCATGTTAATTTCTCCCTTTTTGCACAGCTCCACCTTCCCAGCTCTGGGACCATTAGTTGTGGGTGCACTAAAGGCCACTGTCCATGGCCGATATTGTGGCGTGTGGGAAACACTCCCTGTCACACTGGGACCCTTGGCGCAGCTCTGGGCTGTGGCTCCAGCCTTGGGCAGGAGCGTCCCCAGCCCGCCAGGAAGATGGTTGCAAAGGGTGCGGTTTCTTTCTCCTTTTGGCTCCCCCTCTGCCCTCCTGGCTCCGAGACAATTAGCAGCAGGTGTGGGAAGGGCTATCTTCCACGCAAGATATTGAGGCGTTGGCACAGCCCGTTCCTGCTGCACTTCACTGTGTGGTTCTCGCCGCCATATCCGCAGCCATGCCTGGGTTTGTTTTTTTTTTGTTTTTAAAAGAACTAGTCTGTCTCCAAACACCAACCCACAGTTTCCCCACACCGCAGTGTGGCCACTGGACTTTCAGCCGGCTCGCTTACTCGTTTTAGAACTCAGACTCCCAGTTTCACCAAATGCACGGTACCTGTGGATTTAGCAGACCTTGTCCAGCTGGTGCATCACTGGAACTGGTGTTCTGGGTCACTTTCTGGCTTTTATCTAACATTTTTCACGGAGGTGCTTTTTTGCCCTGTCTCACCTAGCCGCCATCTTAGGTTCTCCCATTACTACTTTCTTTTGTGTTAAATAGATATTTTCTTACTATACCATTTTTAATCCTCTCTTGCTTTTTTTTGCTATGTTTTGATTTTCTACATCTTCACATATTCTATTTCCATCTGTGCAGATTCATAATTGTTACTTTATACAGTTTACTTTTAGTCAGAGAAAAAAGTGTTACTAGTAAAATATACAATTATGATGTATTTTATATTTAATTTAGTTATCTTTGATGCTCTTTATTTCTTCATGTGGATTAGAATTATTCTCTAGTGTCAGTTTAGGCTAAAGTACTCCCTTTTGCGACTTATTCTCTGAGGTATGGTTTATCTGAGAATGTCTTAATTTCTTCTTCATTGTACTAGAATAGTTTTGCTGGATATAGAATTATTGGTGGATGAATTAGTCAGGGTTCTCTAGAGAAACATATCTGACAGGAGGTATCTTTAAATATTATGAGATTTTTATAAAAATTGCCTCACATGACTATGGAGATGCACAAGTCCAAATTCCACAGGGCAGGCTGCAAACTGGGAACTCTGATGAAAGTTTTTGATGAATTTCCCAGGAGAAGCTAGCTGGCTGAAGTAGAGATGGACATTCTCTCTTCTGACTGCTGAAATCATTACTTCTCCTTTTAAAGCCTTTAACTGATTAGATGAGATTTCTCTCATTGTTGAAGGCAGATTCCTCAGCTGATTGGAGAAGTAATCAGCCATGGGTGCAATAAACTTCCTGATGATTTACCTAAATGAAATGTCCTCACAGTAACAATCAGGCCAGTTCTTGCTTAACCAAACAACTGGAAACCATCCCCTAGCCAAGCTGACACATGATCCTAACCATCAGAGTCTACTCCTTGTCAACTAGGCAGTCATACACATCGCCATAAACCGTACTTTATCTCTAAACAACAACAACAAAAATAGTCTTTTTCACCTAACAATATTCCAGTGTCCTTCATGTGACTGAAAATGTACTAACTCTCTCCAGAATAGGGTGCAAGTCCTTGAGTAATATTTTCTCTTAAACTTGATATCCTATAATGTATATACTACAACATAGAACTAATACAACTTATGTCTTATTAAGGGATAAGATAGGGAAGAAAAGGAAGATATTTGCTTTATATACATGAACAAATATACTCATAACAAAGCAAGGAAGAAATATTCATAACCATTACAGTCCTCATTTCTATAACTGCTCACATGGTTGTAGTTCATATTTATGACTACCCTCTTCCACTACCCATTCCATTTTCCATTACCCTTGGCAAACAACTCAGCTGCTGTGGTTCTTTGCTTGCTGGGATGACCCAAACCTTCATTCCTGAAATTTATGAGATATTAGTAGTCCTGCCTGGAGAGGTTGTTGCAGTTTTCCATTGACTTGAATCACAGGTCATGGTAATACTAAGAGACACCCCAGGGGATCTCCTGTTCCAGGCAGACTCTCCTTTACCTCCATTGTGCAGTTGCAGTCCTATTTCCCCTTGATAGTCAGGATCAATCACCCTAGTCAGTACAGTAATTCCCTTCTTTGCTTGTTGATTCAGAGGCATAAGAAGACCAAAGTGGCCAGGTGGCAGTCTTAACTTCCAGTTCAATGGGATTATTGTTGTGTTTCCTGGTAGAAGCACTCCTTCTTTTGGAACAAAGACTTGTAGTCCAGCAGAGCTTAAGCTTGCAGGGACAGGAAGCAAAAATTTACCTAGTGGATCACTAGGAGTGATAGTGAGTGGTGCCACTCCTGTTTCCACCCCTTGATTCCTGGACCCATGGCTATGGGAGAAACAGCACCATAGAGTAGACGCTGATTCAGAGCATACACAGCCTCCTGGAGAGCATTGCCCCAGCCCTGCAAGGTATTGCCACCCAGGTGGCACCATAATTGAATCTTCAAAAGGCCATCCCACCATTCTGTCAATGTAGCTGCTTCATGATTATGGGGAATATGGTAAGACCAGTGAGTTCCACGAGCATGTGGCCATTACCACACTTCATTTGCTTTGAAGCGTGTACTGTGGTCAGAAACAATACTGTGTGGAATAACATGATGATGGTAAAGGATTTTGTACATTCACAGATGATACTTTTGCTAGAAGCATTGTGTGCAGGGAAGGCAAACCCATATCTGGAGTATGTGTCTGCTCTACTTAGAACAAAATGCTGTCCCTTCTATAATGTAAGTGATCTGTGTAATCAACCTGCTACCAGATAGCAGGCTGATCACCTTGAGGAATGGTGGCATATCAGGGACTGAGTTTTTATCTCTGCTGCTGGAAGATTGGGCACTGAGCAGTGGTTGTAGCTAGGTTGGCCTTGGTGAGTAGAAGTCCATGTTGCTGTGCACATGCATAAGTTCCATCCCTATGACCATGGCTACTTTGTTCATGAGTTCATTGGGCAATGACAGGAGTGGCTGGGGAAAGAGGCCGACTTGTATCCACAGAATGGATTATCTTATCCACTTGATTATTAAAATCTTCCTCTGCTGAAGTCACCCTCTAGTGAGCATTTACATGCAACATAAATATCTTTGTGTCTTTTTTTTTCCGACTCGGAACAGTCTATGCACCTACCTCTTCCCCAGACCTCTTTGTCACTGATTTTCCAATCACATTCCTTCCAAATCCCTGACCATCCAGCCAAACCACTGGTGACAGTCCATGAATCAGTATACACATACGCCTCCGTCCATTTCTCCTAAACAAAACGAACAGCCAGGTGCACTCCTCAAAGTTCTGCCCACTGGGAGGATTTCCCCTCACCACTGTCCGTCAGGGACATCCCAGAAAGGGGCTGCAGTGCTGCAGCTGTCCACTTTCAGGTAAGTACCTGCATATCATGCAGAACCATCTGTAAACTATGCCTGAGTTTTCTCTTCCTTAGTCAACTGATTTTAAGGAGCTCCCCAAGAGGCCATTAGCTATGGGCTGGGAAAGAGAAGGTAATGTGGCAGAAGTGGGGCCATGGACATTTGGGCCACTTCCACATTTAACTTACTTTTGCCTGCAGGACCCATTTGAGCCTTATCTCATATGTACCACTTCCATTTTATGATGGAGTGCTGCTATGCACAACCAGTTTATGGCTTGGCAAGTCAGACAACACCCAGGTCGTGATAGGCAATTCAGGTCTCATGTTAACTTGGTGGCACGTGGTTAAACATCCAGTTTCTGCTAAGACTTCGTAGCAGACCACAAGCTGTTTCTCAAAAGGAGAGTAGTTATCTGAAGAGGATGGTGTGGCTTTGCTCCAAAATCCTAAGGGTCTGCATTGTGATTCTCCTATTTGGGACTGACAGAGGCTCCAGACAGCATCTCTGTTGCTTCTGACACTTTCAGCACCATTGGATCCTATGGCCCAAGTACAGGGAAACTTGCACAGCAGTCTGGACCTATCACAGAGCCTCCTTTTGTTCCAGTCTCCACTCAAAACTAGATGCTTTTCTGCTTATGGAGAAAATAGGCTGGAGTAGTACATCCAAATGAGGAATATGTTGTCTGCAAAATCCAAAGAGGACAAGTAAGCATTGTGCCTCTTTTTTGGTTGTAGGAGGGACCCAATGCAACAGGTTATACTTCACCTTTAGAAGAGATATCTCAACATATCACTGTCCCATATCACTGAACACCTCAGGGAACTGGTTAAATAATGACAGTTTCTGGGAATGGAGCTTTGAAGTAGTCCTGACCCTGTTCTGCTCCTTCTAGTGGCTGTTGGACTGTTGGTTTTCACCATGATTGCAGGAATTTTGGTTTTCAAGGCTATCACAGGTTTGAAGAGAGAGCAATGGGAATAGGGAAAGTTAAAAATGACATAAAGCTCACTTTCTTTCTGAGATTCAGCCATTTTTCTTGGATAAATGCTCCCCAGATTGTTAGCAAGCCTTTGATTAATTTCCAGAGTTCTGAAAAAGCTTATTTTGACAATTTTTCCAGTGTTCTCTTTGCTTTAATGGAGGAGAGGAATGTCAGAGAGCCTTACTCCTCTGTTCCCGCTGACTTCATCTCCTGGTACTTTAAAAGAAGATATATTCCATATGAGCAATGGGAAGTATATCATTCAGGATTATGTGATGGGTCCATTTCCTGAGAAGCAGAGCCTGGGAGGAGAATTTCTGGGCAAATGATTAAGGACAGGCTCTCAGGAGGAACTACTAAGGGAATGAGGGAAGCAGGTGAAAAAAAACAGGGGAGGAAGCCCAAGCAGAAGTGTGATTTTATACTAATTCCAAGCCTCAACCTTATCCAGCAGGGGAATTCTGTAATGTAAGTCCTGTTTCATTGTTGTCTTTATTTGAGACAAGGGAGGTGGTTGTCATACTCCTACACCTGTCACTCATTTGCCAAATATTGCCTCAGGGAGACATCAGTTCCCAGGCCCTTCCAGCTCTTTGTGCCTTTGGACAAAACAACCTTAGTAGTCAGAAGGCAGCCCTTCCAAAGAGAGTTGTAAGAGTTGCCCACGGAAACAAAAGTACAAAGATGCAAGAGGAAATCATAGCACTGGTGAAAGGAATCTGAGCTGATTTGGGTACCACATGGACAATGTCCACCACTGGGGTTTGGTTGCAAACAGCAGAAATCAATCCTTGTTGGCTTAAGCAGAAAAGAAGTATATTAAATTATATTGATTAGCAAACAGTTTCTTGGAAGCTAGAGAAATAGGTGCTGGGGTTTACATAGCAAGGATCAGTGCCCCAGATCACCAATTTGAACTGGTGCAGTGGAGACACTGTGGCAGGCACGTTTAATCTTGGACATTAGATACCAGCATAGAAACTCTGCGACTGCTCTCCCTAGAACCTGGGAGTATTTGCAGCCAGAAGCAATTTGTGGCAAGGCCTCCTTCTTTGTGCTACCAGCTTCCACTTCAAAGCCTGGCTTTACTGTTTGATACATATATTCTTGGTTATATTCATCTTGGAAGAAGGCTAGGAGAGTGAGAATCAGGGTTTTATACAGAAAAGTAACTTCCTGTTTCTACCAGGACTCACAGGTGGGGAATTTTCCAAACAAAGCAAGGTTATTCAAAGCTCCTGGGCATTGAAAGGTATGATAAATGTCCGCTAGAGTGGGTTTGGGGAAAATTCTTTGGAAAGAGTTCTTATTCCATCAGAATTCAAGGGAAAACTACCAGAGGAAATGTAGATGGTTTTCTGATTTATGATGCTGGATTTATAATTATTGGCCAAGAATCAGTACATGGTAAATGAAGGGGGTCGTCTGTACCTCTTTGCTTTGATTGTGCTGAGCTGCTGCAGTTCCCTGAAGGGCCATGCTCTCTTTCACCGTAGGTTTTTGGATAAACTGTTGGATTTTCTGGAAAACCTTTTCAAGTTCTCCCTTTCCTCCCATCTTTCTCTGAATAACAGCTTCTAGTCCTTCAAGCAATTCTTTTGCATATCTTCAAAGATTATTTATTTCATATATTTATCATAAGAAAGCAGAAGGTCTTCTCCATATGTTTCTCTCTGGGGTTGGGTTGTTTTTTGGTGCCTTTTTGCCATTAAATTTCCCCACCCCCTTTGCCCACAGGGTAGCTGTATCATTTTAGAATAGGAAAACATAGAGAAGATAAATACTTATTTGTCCTACAAATGTTAGGACATTTTATTCACTTTATAATTCCTGCCAGTGTCAGGGTAGCAGGCTGTTCCCCAGTCCATCTATTCTCAATTCATAATTTCAAAATCCCCTCCTGCATCAGCTCCTCGCCTTCCTTTTCACCATAAAAACTGCATCTCATACTATGCAGCAGAGACATGGTCAGGAGAAAAAAAGAAATGAAGCTGCTGATCTGAGACTTCTTATACACATGGAAAAGATCTAAGTGGATCTAGGAAGTCTTTACATTAATAGAATCCCCATGTCTCTCAGTATAGATGAAATGAATATTATGATTACAGAAATACTAAGTATCAAAGGAAAAGGTGAAGATAAAAATTCTAATTCATTTTCTGGTGACCCTGTTTAATCAACAAACATGAAATCTGTTTGTTGGCTTTAATTGTGTCTGAACCTGGAGAACAAATGGAAAGAAATACTAACCAAAAGATAGTTGATCTCTCATCTTCGTCATATAAACATGGATCCTGGTTACAATCTGCAATCATCACACACCCTGGTAAGTTAACATTTCTATCCTAATAGATATCAAAAGGGATTAAATCAGTGAAGGAAAAATGAACCCAGTAAATAGAAAGAGTGAGACATCAAATACATGGAGCTTGAAGGTGGTGGTACATTGAAATAGAGGAGAAGGCTGACCAGTTATAGTTGCAACTGGCAAACATGGTCCTAGCATTTCAGACAGGTACAAGTTGATTTCCAGCCTATGTGGGCAATGATAAACATGGAAGCGAGAGACCCAGAAATAGAGAAGGTAAAGCCAGTTATTTAAATTTCTCTTTAGTTGTTTGATTTGACATCAAAACTTTCACTATATGGAATTCTACATGTGACTGTGTTACAGAACTTTCTGGATTCTAAACAACCACAGCCCCAAGAGGACTTACATACAGAAAGTTGATTTCTGTGTTAGTCGGTATAGTTTAGGCTATGCTGTGGTAACAAATGAATCCCAAAATATCTGTGGATTAATATAGTAAAAGATTATTTGTCCCCCCATTATAGGATAGTATGAATCAGGCAGCTATACTCAGTGGTTCTCTTTCAAGTGATGATTCAAGGTTCTAAACTATTTCTGTATTGAGGTTATGACATGTGGAACAAATGACTCTCAGTGTAACCCCTAAAAGGGTAGCAATGCTGTTGGAATGCAAAGCAGGTTTTAAAGTGGTTTCCATCTTGTCTAGCTATGTATCATAGGCCAGAACTCAGTGAGATGGCCTAGCCTAACTGCAAGAGTGACTGGTAGCTCTTCACGTGTGCTCTGGAAGGAGACGCCATTATCTCTGCCTCGGTTTTCAAGATTATAAGGAAAAAGGGCTGCACTGGCATGTGGCACATGTGTGAAAGTCCCTGGAAAGGGTTCATTGCCAAAGTGAAGAAGAACCTCATTGGTGATGGAAGACAGACTAAACTTATGGTAGAGGTTTAAAGAAAATGTTAGCACTGGATGTTCTTAACAGGGTTATAAACTTCCTGGACTTATAGAAATCTCCATCCTCACATATAGAAGAATACTGAGAGAATAAGGAAGAATTTGGACCTATGCTATTAGAAATCTCATATTAACATCCAATGCATTTTATCCATAGGCTATCCATCTACTGTTGTTAACAACTTTAAACTCTATGGAGCTAAAATTTTCTCCTCTATAAAGTAAGAGGCTTGTTCACAGTCTCTAAGGTCACTTCCAGTTCTGCCATTCAATGATGCCTTCCTTTTCTTTGTCAATTTTTTTTTTTTTTGACATTTGTTGGTAGATTTGATATAAACTCTACAGGTGACAGAATTTTTGTTTGGTAAGAAAATTGTTGAGGGCAGAAACAAATGACTGCTTTCCAAACTTGTGTCTTATTCATCAGCATTGGTTTTTTAAAGATTCCGTTTGCCTCTATTATTTCCTTTAGTCCAATATCATAAATACATATATCTTTCCTCTTATTGATACACCAATTTGTTTTCTGGACTTACTCAGAAGATGAAATTCACCTTCTGAGAGATCTATAAACATCAATTACTGTAGTATTTATTGTTTTTTTTTTCTTTTCCTAGAATATTGCTATTTCCTTGGGTTTAATTTGTTCATAAAATAATGGGATTTTTGCATAAATGTAAATCAAAGGATATTATTATGTGAAATGTGAACGTGAATTTTTACCCTAAATTTAATCTAGCTAGTGGATATGATGTTTATAATGTGAGCATTCTCTTTTTCTGTGGTCAATTGTTCTGTGAATAGACATACATGGTTTTGGAATCCAATTCCACATTTTATTACTCTGTGACCTCTTAAGTTACTCCCCTCTCTGTGCCTTGGTTTTCTCATCTGTGAAGTGGGGTCAGTAGTAGTACCTACCTAATAGGGTAGTTGTAAGGATCGAATAAGAAAAGGCTTAAAAAGTTCTTAGCCAATGATATTGGTAAGTAAAGATTAGGTATTATGATAATTATTAATAATATAATTTTGTTTAATTATCAATTACACAATGATAGCTTAGTTAATCTTATTATTTGTTAAGCACAACAAAAAAACCTCTCTATTTTAATGGACAAAATGCCATATTCTTTCACTACAATTTCAAACAGCCTAAGCTTTTGAGGATGGGAATGTGGACTCTTAATTCCTCTGGCTCTACCCAGAGTGAGTATTAAGGAAAGTGTTCTCATTCTTGTGACAGGTTTATTTATAATGATATCTCAGTTTTCTAGTCTATTCCATAGATGATCTTTTGCCTAATTCAGTACCCAGCACATAATAAATAAATAGATATTGGATAACTATATGCTATATGCTAAACAAAACAGGACAGTTATGTCATGAAATTACAAGCCATTACTTAGAAAGAAGGGCTTCTAAAATTATTTTACCAAGGTACACAATCATATTACTTGAATTCCCATTATGTAAATTTAGAAATTCAGCACTTTGGAAACCACAGCTCATCCATCTAGGAAGCAGACCAATCAACTTCCGTGTCAACACACTTCAACGGCTGCCTCATTAAAAAAAGAAAGAAAGAAAAAAGTTGAAATGATTGACTTGAAATAAGTGGAAGAAACCTTGAGGGAAAAACAAAATATTTCCCTCAAAACATCAAACAGACTTCTGCCTTGTTGAGGAAGGACACCAGAAATTCATAAGAAATGACAAGAGAAATTCTAGAAATGGCAGTAGCTATAGGCAGTCATGAAAGAGGGACAATTGGAAGGTGATAAAGTAATTTAGTGGTCAACTTTGAATTTTAAACCATAAGTTCATTTCAACCCTTGCAGAATAAACACAGGCTGAATCTAGGAGAAATATATTTTCTTTCTCCTCAGAACAAAACCACGGAATGTAAAAAAGCAGAAAGCTTCAGAGGTTATTATGAAATAACAGGCAAATGGGATAAGTAAGGACCGGTGCAAACATGTTTTACAGATAGGAGGCTCCATCGTCCCTACTTCTCTCCGCCTCTCCCTCTTCTGCAGCCTCAGACAAAGGCTGTGATGCAAAATGAGTGGCTTCTGAGGCAAGGTTGTATTTCTTTGTATTTCCTTTGCTTGAGACCCTCAGGCATTTCAATTTTATGGCAGGATGTGCTTCTTTTGGGCACACCACCCTATCTCAAACTCCCAAATCCCTCTCAGAAGCTCCTTCTATTTACCCCACACCTGTCTTCTTGCTGAGTCTTGACAGTTTGTTTCTTGTTTCTTCTCTCTCTTCTTCTCCCCTTTCCTTTCCCTCCTTTCCCCTCCTTTCTCTTCTCACCCATCCCTGCCATTTCCCCCTCTTCTTCCTCTTTGTATTTCCTTCTTCTCTGTGTCTCCATCTCTGACAACCTAACTCTGTGATTTGTAATTTGCCTTCAGTGGTAAAGCTTTTAGAACTCACACATTTCACTCTTTGCCAAGTATAGATTTTTCAAGCCTTGGGCAATGTATCCATATTTGTGTAAGACCAGAGGAATCTCGTCTTTAAGTCAACATGTAAATTTCATAGATGTTTAATGGATTAGAAGTGGTTCAATCCCTATGGAAACTGTTTGAAAGGCATTTTAGAAATCTAAAAAAGTGTAAGGAGGTGTTATCATTATCACTATTGTTATTAGAAGAATTACTCATTTATTTACAAGTGAACCTAAGCATTGAATTCAATTATATCCTTCTTTAATTAAAACAAAATGCACTCCATAAATGAATCTTTAGACTTTAAGCTATTAAGCTTTTGCCTCAGTTTTTCTGATGAGGAAAACTTTTCTAATTCTGTTTTCAATGGAAAAAAAAAAAAAACAAAACCAAAAAACAGTCTTGAAAACAGGATTCACTTAGAGTTAATGAAACTTAAATAGAATCAGCTCATTTTGCCACTAAGTCAGGGGCATGTCTGCATGTGGTGCCCCAAGCCCCACTGTGAATGCCTCTCTACATAGAGAGTTAACTTTTCCCACATAAATCTCTGGAATAAAAACAAAAACAAAAAAACCCCACAAAGGATGAATACCTTAATCATATTTTGTTATCAATATGATGATTTCATATAGATAGATCTTGGAAAGCCTCAAAGAGTAGAGTTCTTGATTCTTATATTGTGACATGATGAACACAAGCGTTAGATCTGCAAGTATAGTTTTTTCTCTATTCAAATCAAAGTGGGAAAGGGGAAGAGGGCACTGAATTGCAATGATAGCTCCTGCAGTGGATACAGCTGTTGTTGCAACAGCAGGTGACTCAGGACTCGAGAAGAATGCAGAAACCTCTAGAGCCTGGTAGAAGGAGACCCTGAAGCCTTCTTTTGACAATCTCAGTGCTGGCTTTACTCCCACGCATGGCGGTTATTTGAGAAGGGAGATTAATAGGTGATAACAAGGCTTTAGGTCACAGAATGCTTCATTAGAAAGTCCCTTATATGTCTTGTTTGAGGCCTTAGCTCAGATAATTCCCGAATGGTTCCCAGGCAGCTAATACCTTCCTAAATCTTACTGGTTGAGTAATATCTGAAGTACGGGAAACAGAGTCAGTGGCTTAAAAAGCAGGTCTATGCCAGCTCTCATTTCCAGTCTCTCTAATGCTAGAGCTATTAACAAAATGGCAGCTGAGTAGACTCAGGTAATTTGGCATGTTGCCATCTTAAGTAAATTCTTTAGGACTATATTTTGGAAAGGTTGGAGAAGGTAATATTTGGGTAATTCTCAAGTATCTAAAAATGACTGTTTTGTGTATCTCTCCGGCAAGAGCTGAGAGATTTTAATAGATAACCAGAGAATTAAATAGAAGCATCATCTAATAAGCATGATATGTGCTGTCACTGTTAATTCAGACATAATGAACAGAGACTGAATAATAATGGCTGCATACAGAGGTCTGCCATATGCTCATTCTTGGTGACTGCTGCAGGGTTCTTCTTTAAATGTGGATGCCACGAGCTAGCCCACAGCACTCCAAATAATCAGATTTTCTGCTGCTCTCCGTCTCTTAGGGATTTTAACTTTTCAGTTAGCTGAATCATAAAAATGAAATCAGATCCTGAAGGGTTTTATAGATGTGTATGCAATGGCAGAGAAGGAAACAGTGGGGAGGAGAGAAGAGGGAAGAGGGTGAAATTCTAATGCTATTTTTCACTGTACCATGAGACGTATCTTCTGAATTAGAAATAGTCTGTTTACCCCTCCTCTTCCCCATTTAAGATATATTAACTTCTTCTTTATATAAAGCCAGTATACTTATGGCACACAGTATATTTAAGTGGACATTTCTTTTTGTATAACATTTTAATATCTAAAGTCCAAATTACAATGAGTAAAGACAAATTGATCCTTCTATTGCCTGTAAAATTAATTGGTGTATTTAGCATGTTGATTGATTAAGTATTATTTAGCCTAAACAAACTGATGGGCTGCAAAATTGTTCTAATTTGCTCCAAACAACTGGGTGTCTCACCTCAGAGTGGGATACAAGGAGAACTCCTGTTGAAAGTAGAAAGAAATCAAATTTGTTTCAGATTATATGGGTTGGAGTGGCAACTTCATCACTCACTTTTGTTCTTGAAAGAGACCCTTAAGCTCTCAGAAATTTATTTATTCTTCCTCATTGATATGGTGGAGATATGATGAGAATTATATGTGATCATCCAAGTTAAAACTCCTTGTGAACTCTAGGATACTAGACCCTTGCCACTCAAAGTGTGATCCTGGACCTGAAGAATCAACATCCCCTGGAAGCTTGTAAGAAATGCAGAATTTCAAGCCCAACCCTAGACCTACTGAACCAGAATCTGCATTTTAGTAAGATCCTCAGGTAATTTAAATGTACACTAGAATTCAAGAATGACTTTTCTGTGCAGATATTAGCTCTGATTATTGTTATATGTTATAGTAAACATTACTATCCTAAACTATTTTGTTGGATGTCTTCTTCAGAGAGAAGAGATTAATAGCAAACAAGCCCCCTCCAAAGGAAAAAAAAAAAAGTCTGAAATAAATTAAATATAAATAAAAATGCAGAAATAGTACTCATGTATCTCTCCAAGGTGTATCATGGGATATAAACACAGTAAGTCTAAACACATTCATCTTTTATTTTAACCTTTCTATAGCATAAACGTGCTTGATTAGCATGATGCTCATGATATTTCACAATAATCTACAAGGTTTAGTTATGTTCATATTAGAATTGTAAAGAAGGAAATGCGTTTTTAGATTTATAAAAGATTTTCATGCAGAAGTGTTGAAATAAAAAGTTATTCTTTCCTTACACTAAATAACAAAAAGATTTAAACTTCAACCTTTGAAAATTCTGGTAATCCATACCTTTTATTATATTTTCTTTTTATTGCAACAGCAGCAGCACTATCTTATACTAATAGAGTATGATTGAAGTGTCATGGAAAACTTAAATTCCGAACAGAAATAGATGCTGTTTTGGTTTGGTAAAGCTGCCAGAATGCAATATACTAGAAATGGGTTGGCTTTTATAATGGTGATTTATTAACTTACAATTTACAGTTCTTAGGCCATGAAAATGTCCAAATTAAGGCATCAAGAGGAAGATACCCTTTTGGAGAAAGGCTGCTGGCATGTGGGATTCCTCTGTCAGATAGCAAGGCACATGCTTCGCTCCCAGGTTCCGTTGCTTTCAGCTTCTGGCTCCAGGGGCCTCCTCTTGAGCTTCTGTGGGTCCTCTCTTAGCTTCTCCAGGGTTTATCTCTCTCAGGTCCTCCAGGGGCTTTTTCTCACAGCTTTCTCCAAACTTTCCTGGGTGTTTCTTTCTGAGCTCTCTGGGCTTTTCCTGTCCTTTCTCCTCTCCAAAGGGCTCCAGTAAAAGGATCAAGACCCACCTTAAATGGGGTTGGTCACATCTAAATTGAAATAACCTAACCAAAAGATCCCACCCATGATAGGTCTGCACCCACAGAAATGCATTAAAAGAACATGGCCTTTTCTGGGGTGCTCAACAGCTGCAAACCAGCACAGATGCCGAAATTTCTCTTATTTTTCTAAACAAGAATTTGATGATTCAGAGGAAAAAAAAAAAAAAATGGAGGAAATACTTTTTGATCAAGTGTTTTAATCCTGAGAAGTTTTGGGGAAATATAACCTGCTTAGTTCTTATCTCACTTTGATACCTCTTCCTTATGAACTGAAATTCTCTATTTCAGCAAGTTTCAGGAGTTAAGGTAAACAGGTAAAAAACAACATACAATCTGAAATAAATAAGGTTTGAAAGTAAGCTGGTTAACAAAAGAAGTGCAAAGCTTGTCATTTTTAATTGTGTCCAAAAGAGCTTTCTGAGATGACGAAAATGTCCTAAGTCTGCACTGTCCAATGTGGAACCACAGGCTACTGAGCACTTGAAGCGTGACTAGTACAACAAGGAACAGATCTTTGTGTTTTATTTAATTTTAATTAATTCACATTTAAATTTAACTAGCCATTTGTGACTAGTTGCTACATATTGGACTGACATCTCTAGAGGCACTGAAAGGTTGTTGGTTCTTTTTGTTTTTTTTTTTGACCATAGTTACTGATCCTTTCAGGAGGCCACTGCCTCTTTCTTGTAGACAAGCATTGTCTAAGAGTCTGCTTAACTGTTGAACTGGAATTGTGCAATATGAATGGGGCAAATGAGTTCATTTCAGATGTATATATGGTAAGAAAATGCATAGTGGTAATTTTGGCTACAGGAAGACAAAGATAGTGATTAAAATGCTTGTGGCAGGGTAAAGCAAAGGAATAGGAGATTGTAATAATACTTGAATAGTAATTCTCCTTTTGGGTTGAAGATCTCATTGGACTTTATAGATTTGTGTCCATCTGAGTGAAAATCATTCTCATTTTACAAATGAGTCATTATCTAATTATTCATGTCCATGTCATAGATTATCGGCATGACTTCTCATTATTGTCATTAATTCACTCATTTATTATGCATCCCACATCAATTTCAAAAGGAATTGGAGATGATTCATTCATGCCATCACTTTGCTTGGTCAAGTATTTGTCTGGATATTTATAAAGAACCTTGAATATGGCTTCTTAAATGGTAAAACAATGCTCAGCTGTAATGAACCTCACAATATTTACATGTTAATATTACACATGTCCTCCTTTTCTTATCCTAAGTTTTCATTTGTCCATATTTTTCACTTACTTATATATTATTATAGTTTTCAAAGCTACCTAAACTCTCTTTGAACAAGGTGGGGAAAAATCCATAAATCCACAATTGAAAGTTCAAAAATATATTTTAAAATAAATACTTATTATGGTTTATTTTGGGGCATGAAAATGTATATATTTATAATCTTCTGGAAGGGGCTTCAGAAATACATAAAAAATATAATTCAAAATGTATGTACCTTTAATGTAGCTTTTCTAATTTAGGTATTTTTCTGAAGGAAATAATCAAATAATGTGGAAAGCATGTAGGTAAAAGCATGTGCATTATATTTTTATTTATAATAATTATGTACAAATTTTAGAAAATAACATAAATATTCACCAGTAATGTATTAAAAGGTAATATGTATCCAGAAATTGAATATTATATAGTCATTAAAATGCAGCATAGATATATATTGAGAGATGCTGATATATTAATGAAAAAGCAGGTTTCCAAATAAGAGTATGTATAGAATAATAGTTTTTGATTCAAAGCAGTGTGTAGTTATATTTGTAAATTAAATATATGGGAGAATGTTAGTGTTGGTTATCCCTGTGTGGTGGGATTAAGTATGATTTCAAATTTCTTTTTGATTTATTTTTCTTAAGGGCTAATAAAATGTATATCCAGGGCTGATAGTCAGCTGGTATGTTCTCTTCACAGCCATACTAGTGGTTAAAATGTCGAAAAACTTCCATATTGTTTGAAAAACTGCCAGTATCCCTAAATTTCACTCAACAGGTGTGAACCTCTCTCTCATGCTCTGACCGCTTAGACCCTTCCTCCCAGACTTCCTATCTCTTCCCATGATTTAACAAATAAAGTAACCTTATACCAGGGGTACCTTCGAGAATCTTCTTTGGTTTTGGCCAGTGTCTGCTGGCTACCTGGTACTCATGACATGTTGGTTAGTAAGTAGTTTGAAAATCATCCCTATCTATGTATAGCTATCACAGTACAAAAATAAACCTATTTTTATTGTGAAACAAAAACAAACATAATATAGTTCATCAGTTGCAGAGAGAGGGTGTGTTGCAAACTAAAGCAACTGTTTTCCTACCTACATAAACCTACCTAGCATGCTTTTGCTTCTGGATATTTCAGAAAAGGGAAGTTTAAAGTGAAATCCTGGCTTCACAGTAGTCCCTTTCAGCCAAAAGATGAGGCAGTGGAGACACATCAAAGATTGGAGAGCGATTAGAATGGGACTGACCAGAGTTTTCCTAGCATCTCCCAAGTTGGTCTTTACAGAGAAGAAATTTAATGTTATTTTTGAACTGATCTGAAATTACAAAATAGCATCTACACCTTTATTTAAATATAGGTACAATGGCACCTCATTTCTCTATATTATACACCTTGTAATTTCATTTCTGGGAAAGGAACAAAAACTGGGAAGGGAGCACAAAAAGGCATGTGTAGATTTTAAAGTTGTGTTTCAAGTCACCACTCCACTGCTCCCTGCGGGCCTCTTGTTTTAGGCAGGGTTCTGACCACCTGGTTTTGCTACCTATAGCAGATTAAATGCAGGTAGGGCTTACTGACAGCCAGGAAGAACATATATATCCATACCAATTATCTATAGCTGGCCTGTATTCTGATTGGATAGTGCCTGTGTCCCATCAGCTATTTATTTGAGTATCACAGTCTCACACTTGGAAGTATCCAAATAGAAGTTGGGAAATGAAGTAGTGACATCAATATTAAAGTACATAATTCATTCACTTTCATAAATCCACAATTAAGCATTCAAAAATATATTTAAAAATAAATACTTATGGTTTATTTTGGGGCATGAAAATGTGTGTATTTATAATCTTCTGGAAGGGGCTTCAGAAATACATATAAAAATAATTCAATATGTACTTACCTTTAATATAGCTTTTCTAATCTAGATATTTTTCTGAAGGAAATAATCAAATAATGTAGAAAGCATGGCTTTTTTTTTTTTTTTTTTTTTTTTTTTTTTGCCTTAGATTATGTGTGTGGACATCATATTAGCAGGATTCAGAATTGACTTCTAATGGAAAAACAGTAATGAAGTAGATTATAAAAACACTAGTAAAAAAAGTAAAAACCACTGAAAAAATACAGACACAGTTGCCTGTGGCCAGTGTGCTTCAGGAGATCCAGCTTACAATCTGAGCTCTGACACTTTTGACTTTCATGATCTTGGTCAAATCTTTCTATCCTGCTCTCATTTTTCTCACTTATAAAATAAGGTTTTGATTAGGCCTGTAGTTCTTAGACTGCGCTGTGCATCAGAATTACCTGGTAGGCTTGTTCAAACCCAGATTACTGGACCCTACAGTCAGAGTTTCTGATCCAGTAAATCTGGAGTAGGGTCAAAGAATATACATTTCTGACAGGTTCCTAGGTTATGCTGACATTTCTGGTCTGGGGCCCACACTTTGAGAACTACTGGACTAGGCAACTTCTAAAGCATCTTCCAGCTTTACTGTTTAGTGCAGTAGTTTTCACAATGTATTCTCTGGACTAGCAGCTGACTTACTGAATGGGGTTGGGGTCCTGAAAACTATGTTTTAACAAATTCTCCAGGTAATTTTGATGCACACTCAAGTTTAAGAACCACTGATTTAATGAGAGGCAAGTCACCCAATGCATAATTTTCCCTTAGGGCTTGACTATATTATTGCATATTAATCTGAGTTCTGGCTAATGACCCTATGTGATCAAAATGGGTTAAATTTTAGAGAGTTCCTTCTAAGTTAATAAAATATTTTAAAAGGTGTTCTATGATTTATGTTGTATATGGCTGGAAGTAACAGGACACCCTGTCTCAAACAAGGACATTTATTAGCTCATGTAGCTGGAGGTCCAATTGGATGATAGATTCAGAGATAATTGGGAGGTCAATGATAACTCCAAGATAGAAAACTCACCGTCTTGTTGCTCAACCATTTTAACACAGTTTTTTTCCCCTCATGGTTCCAAGATGGTTGCCAGTTTCCTTTTGGAGTACTGACTTCCCTGTCCATTTCCAGCAGGAGAAAGGTCAAGTCCCCCTCTGAGAGTATGGCATATAAGGATTTCTCCCAGTCTGACTGGGCCTCTAAAGTCACATTCTTGTGCCTAGAATATTCTTAGCAGAATGCTGGCACTGTCTGGCTGAGATTAATCAGGATCTACCATGCATCTGGGGGTAGGGTCTCCATTCTTGGAATCATATGGGAAATTGGTGGATATCTGAAAAAACTGTATTTGTGAAGGAATAAAGGGGGAGATTGTTGCTAGGTAGGCAAACAGCAGTGCTTACTTCAGGGGCTTACAGATTCAGTTGTCTAGAGATTTCCCTCTAGTGGAACGTATTATTCTTTTAAAGGGTGTATACAGCCACATACACACACAATCTAAAGCAAAAAATTATATAGTATCTCTGCTTCCTTTCTTTGCAATAAATAATTATTCAGAGTTGAAATGTATTTATTCGACTTATATTATACCTTCATTATTGTGACTGTAGGATCACGATCCCAGTGGAATTGAATGCATGTGCACACGCACACACACACAGACCAAACCCCCCCCCCCCCCCCCCGCACACACACACACAGTTTAAGTTTGGGTCCCTGCAAAGTAGACCTTGTACAGCAGCATTATATTTGGGAGGTGCAGGAAACACTAGTAGGAGAGTGAGAAATAATTATAGTAAAGACAAGGCAGCCGATGATGTAAGTTATTAAGCAAGTTACCATTATGGGCATTTGGAGCTGGAAATTGGGAAATAATATACAACATAGTGCTTTGGAATTATCTTATTTGAGTGAGGAAGCTGGAGTATTTATATACCAACTGGTATCATTCATCTGTTGAGAGTTTGCTCCTTGGACTGTTATTTTCTCAGCATTTCTGGTTCGCTGTGTATGTCAGCAGAGGATCCTCTGAGACTGGTGGGTGGTGAAAAACCTCTTGGCACAGAGGCACAGATACTGATGGTTGGAAACTGTAAGCTGTAGGATCTGAGGGATGTGAGTGGGTGCCAACAGTGTCTGTTAGACACCCATGTATACATATATATATTCACATTGGGTACTCACCTATATTATCTGTGAGATATCTGTGTGTGTGTATGATAGTTATTATTATAATGCCTGTTTCACAAATGAGGAAACTGAGGCACAAAAAGTTAAGCAACTTGCCCAAAGTTGCACAGCTGTTGATTGTCACAATAGGAATTCAAGCTCAGGTGACCGAGCCTGGACCTTGACTTCTTAACCACTATGCTGGTGGAGTCAGGATATTTTTCCCCACCAGGAAACTGTTCCTTGACATTAGATTATTGTAAAGGCTTTGTTACCACTGCTTTTACGTTCTTGTACATCAATCTAGGCCTCAGGGCAGATGTCACACTGCCCTCTGGGAGAGTTCACCATGTATAGAAAGCAGGCCTTTTGTGGCCTCATATTTAGATTGAATTAGAATTTTCATTAATTGATAACCTTTAAAGGACAGCATATCTTTGAGCTAATGCAACCAGGAAATTAGTTTCATATGGTTACAGTACTGTGTCACAGAGGCCACAGAATCCTAACAAAGGTTACAAAATGCAAACTGTGACTCTCAGCATGACTTTTCTTGCACAGCAAACATGTAAAAATTTAGAGATCCAGTCAAGCACACGCTGTTATTTCTGCTTTAATATATATTCTCCTATGAATAAGCCAAGCGCCTAGGAACATCTGCCTTATTTTTCTGTTGTACATTTTTTATTTGACACTTCAATATTGCCTTTGGTACTGTTGTCTAATATACTTCATTACCTTAAAGTATATTCTTTCTTGAGTTCTGACAGCATATTCAGCGCTGTGCAAAAGCCCCATTCTGAATGCCGACCATTCTCATCTTCGACTCCATTTGGGTGTACTGACAGTAGCTACTGTCAAGGCAGAGGGTGTGTGGGGGTTGTTGATGAATGGAAGTTGAGGGTATCTGCCTGTATTTTGCCCACTATGCATCTTAACTAATGCTTTATTTGAACATCACAGAAGTCTCATGAAGAAGATCTCCTCCTCTTCCCTCTAGTCTTCTTCCTTTACTTCATCACCATCAGCATCACTACCACCATCATCCTTGTAATTATTCTTGTAAGTCTAGAGGAAGTGACTAAGAAGGTGGGCTCTGTATTCATACAGCTTGTGTTCAAATCCCAACTTACTTGTTTTAATTTATGTTAAGATACATGTGCAGCTGCTGGCTTGGACTGGCTTGTTTTGTAAATCTCTTCTCAAGTTCATATTCTGTGATGTTATGTTGGTAGCTTGAATTTGGCCATAGTGGATGTATTCATATCATTGAAACTGGAGCTTGCTTACCAGAGCCAGCTTACCAATGCACCATATATATAACATATATTACAGTAAATTGTATACAATATATTCCCCTTATTGTATAGCTCAGTGGATTTCTGCTGGTGTATACACCACTATCCAGGTCAAGATATAAAGTAGTGTCCCAAAATGTTCACCCATACCCTTTGCAGTCAAAACCATCCACCCCAAGATAACCACTATTTTTACTGCCGTGATCATCATTTAGTTGTGCCTTTTCTTGACTTCCTGACTTTACTAAATAGAATCATTAGCATATCCTCTTTTGAATCTGACTTCTTTTGTTCCATAGCACATCTGTGAGATTCATGCAAGCTTCTATATACATCTGTGCTTTACTCTCTTTTTTTGGAGGGCTGGGGGTGGGGAGGCTCTATAGTTGCACTGTCTAATATGTACATAGTAGCCCATAGCCACATGTGGCTATTGAGTGCTTGAAATATGACGAGTGCAACTGAAGAACTTGAGCTATGCTGTAAGTATAAAATATACTATTTTTATATTGATCACACATTAAAATTATATTTTGCATATGTGTTAATAAAATAGATTATTAAAAATAGTTTCACTTGTGTCTTTTTACTTATGTGACTACTGGAAAATTTGATATTATATATGTGGCCCAAATTGTATTTTTATTAAGCAGTGCTACCATATTGTATTATATATATCCATTTATGGATTTTAGAAAATTCTCAGCTGTCATCTCTTCAAATATTTTCTCTCTCTTCTCCTTTAAGGGCTCTAGTCACATGCATATTAATGCTTTCGCAGTGTCCCACATGTTTCTTTTGCTCTTTACTTTTCATCCTTTTTTCTCCCCGTTCTTCAGTATGACTATTTCCTGCTGAACTATCATCCGGCGTAAAAAGCTTCTCTTCTGTTTTGTCTAATCTTCGCTAAACCCATCTGTTGATTTTTAAAATTTCAGCTGTTTAATTTTTTTGTGTTTACAGTTTCAGTTAGTGTCTTTATATAGATTCAAATACTCTAGTGAAAATTTAGGACTTGACATTAATTTTCCTGACATATTAATCAGTTATTTTAGCATTCATGTCTGGGTCTTCTCCTAGTCCTGTTTTTGTGTATACTTGCTAATGGCTTATCAAATGCTTTGCAGTGTATTTGAGACACTGTGGCGGTGTGGGATGATGTTATCCTTCTCTTGAGATGATCTGTTGACAGGTGGCAGAGGGACACTCAATCCTAGCAGGGACTGCACTGACTCAAGGCTGGGTTGTAGCATTTATATGACTCAGTCTACCTTGGCTTCATACTCTCCTATCCTGTAACCCTTCAGGCCTTCTGCCTGAGAGCCTGTGGTGTTTACCATGCCTCTTTCCTTTGGCACTTTTTAAATTCAATTTTTATATTCCCAGTGCCATATGACAACTAATAATTGTTTTTTAGCTCTTTTCTCCTTGGCTTTTCATCATTTTTCCCAGTGCCACTTAAGAATCAGTCAGTACCTCAAGGGGAATACTTGGGAGTGCTGGGTTCACTTCTCTGTGGCTCTCTTTTTCTTTAAACACTTGGCCCTTGAACTTCTTGCTCATTTGGCAGTTCCAAATTCCATTTTTGTCATTGTATGCTGCACCACAAGCGTCTCAAAAGCTCTGCTGGTTTCTCTGCCGTTTAGTGGCTGCCATCTGCCAGCCTTGTTAGCTTCTCAATCTGCACAAAGAATTGGCAAATGACCCAAGGGGAAACGCAGTGTGCCGAGAGTTGGGCTCAACTCAGGGATCTTTCTTTCTGTTATCTTGGCCTCTGCAGTCCTTGTTTCCTTGGCAGGTCCTACTACCTTCAAACAGTTGTTTTGTTTTGTTTTATCTGCCTTTTCTAGTTATTCTCACTGTGAGCTCTGTTCTTCTTCACACTACTTCACCGTCATCAGAGATGTGAGGTACAAGTTAACATTTTAAGCAGAACTCAGAGAGACACAGGGTTTTATTAAAATGTAAATTTTGTTCACAAGCAGCATATCCTATTCTTTTCCTCATTCAAACCCTAAGTTGTAAGATTAGAGATATAAATAGGAAGCCCCCCTCCTACCCTGGGCCTTAAGCCCAATAATTACTATTAAAAAAGTACAGCATCATGTATAATAAAAACAAATCTCCAAGCAAAGGTTTACTCGAAACTAAAGCTCTGTTTGAAAGTAAATCATATCACTTTGCTTGACTCTCTGATCTGATGCCTTCTTTTGAAATTATGAGTTTACAAAACAGTCATGCATAGAATACAGGATTCCCATACACCACCCCACCACCAATACCTTGCATTGGAATGAAACATTTGTTATTATTAATGACAGCATATTTTTAAATAAATTGTACTGTTTTTTTTAAACAGTAGTCACTTTTGTAACACTTGAAAAAGTATTAAAATAGTTCTATCTATTGTCCGTTATTTACATTAGGTGATTTCCCCCTTGTATCATCCTATTATAACCACCTTGTATTAGTATCATACATTTGTTATAATTCATGAAAGAACATTCTTATAGTTGTAGTATTAACTGTAGTCCATCATCTACATATAGGATTCACTGTGTTGTACACTCCTATTTTTTATCTTTTAATTTTTATTCTAGTGATATATACATCCAAAAGATTCCTCTTTTCACCACATTCACCCATACAGTTCAGTGCTGTTGATTACACTCACGATAATGTGCTGCCATCACCACCATCCGTTTCCAAACATTTACCATTAGCCTAAATAGAAATTCTGTGCAAGTTAAGCATCAACTCCCCATTCTCTACCCCAAATCTATCTCCTGGTAACACTTTTTCTAGTTTCAAACTCTAAGAGTTTGCTTATTATAATTAGTTCAAAACAGTTAAATCACAGAATATTTGTCATTTTGTGCCTGGTTATTTCACTCAGCATAATGTCCTCAGAGTTCATGCATGTTGTCATATGCATCAGGGCTTCATTCCTTTTCAAAACTGAATGCTATTCCATTGTATGTATCGACCACATTTTGTTTATCCATTTATCAGTTGATGGAGACTTGGGTTGCTTCCATTTTTGGCAATTGTGAATAATGCTGCTATTGTGCAAATGTCTGTTTGAGTCCCTGATTTCTGTTCCTCTGGGTGTATACTTAGTAGCAGGATTGCAGGATCATATGGCAATTCTATACTTAGCTTCCTGAGGAACTGTGATACTTGCCTCCATGGTGACTGCACCATTTTACATTCCCACAGCAGTGAATGAGTGTTCCTATTTTCAATATCCTTGCCAACACTTGCAGTTTTCTGTTTTTTTAGTAGTTGTGAACTGATATCTCATTGTGGTTTGATTTGCATTTCCCTATAAGTTAGTGATGTTGAGCATCTTTTTATATGCTTTTTAGCCATTTGTATTTCCTCTTTGGAGATATGTCTATTCAAGTCTTTTATTTGCTTTAAAAAATCTGGTTGTCTTCTTAATATTGAAATGTAGAATTTCTTTATGTATTCTGGATATTACACCCTTTTCAGATATGCAGTTTCCAAATATTTTCTCCCATTGAGTAGGTTGCCTTTTCATTTTCTTGACAAAGTCCTTTGATATGTAGAAGTTTTTAATTTTGAGGAGGTCTCATTTATTTTTTTTTTTCTTCCATTGCTTGTGCTTTTGGTGTAAAGTCTTAAGAAATCATTGCCAATCATAATATCCTGAAGATGCTTCTCTACATTTTCTTCCAGGAGTTTTATGATCCTTGTTTTTATATTTAAGTCTTTGCTCAATTTTGAGTTAATTATTGTATACTGTGTGAGATAGGGATCCACTTTCATTCTTTGCATATGGATATCCAGCTTCTCCCAGCACCATTTGTTGGAGAGGCTATTATGTTCCAGTCAAGTGGACTTGGCAGCCTTCTCAAAAATCAATTGTTTTGACCACTGTAGCTTTGTAATATGTTTTAAAGTCAGGAAGTGTGAGACCTCCAACTTTGTTCTTCTTTATCAATATGTTTTTTGCTATTTGATACCCCTTACCCTCCCAAATAAATTTGATAATTAACTTTTCTATTTCTGCAAAATAGGCTGTTGGAATTTTGATTGCAATCGCATTGAATCTGTAAATCAGTTTTGGGTAGAATTGACATCTTAACTATATTTAATCTTCTAATCCATGAACACAGAATGTCCTTCCATTTATTTAGGTCTTCTTAGATTTCTTTTAGCAATATTTTGGAGTTTTCTCTGTACAATCCTTTACATCCTTGGTTAAATTTATTCTAAGATATTTGGTTCTTTTAGTTGCCATTGTAAATGGAATTTTTTTCCTTGATTTCCTCCTCTGATTGCACATTATTAGGTTATAGAAACATTACTGATTTTTGTGTGGTGAACTAGTATTGCACCACTTTCCTGAACTCATTATTAGCTCTAGAAGGTTTTTTTGTAGATTTTTCAGGTCTTTATGTATGTAGGATCATGTCATCTGAAAACAGTGAATATTTTACTTCTTCGTTTCCAATTTAGATGCCTTTTATTTGTTTCTCTTGCCTAAGTGCTCTGGCTAGAACTTCTAGCACAATGTAGAATAATAGTGGCAACAGTGGGAATCCTTGTGTTGTTCCAGAGCTTAGAGGGAAAGCTTTCAATCATTCAACAGTGAGTGTGATGTTAGCTGTAGGATTTTCATATATGCCCTTTATTCTGTTGAGGAAGTTCCCTTCTATTCCTATTTTTCAAAGTGTTTTTATCAAGAAAGGATGCTGGATTTTGTCAAATGTCTTTTATGCATCAGTTGAGATGATCATGTGATTTTTCCCCTTTGTACTGTTAATATGATGTGTGACATTAATTGATTTTCTTGTTTTGAGCCACCCTTGCATACCTGGGATAAAACCCAAATGATCATTCTTTTAATGTGTTGTTGGATTCAATTTGCAAATACAGTTATCCCTTCCACATCAAGACTTTTCCCATCACAATTTCTTTATGTCATGGGTTGGCATAAGAAATTAAATGGGAATTTTGGGGGTTTTGTGGAAGATGCAGATGACATGGGAAGGTCATCAGATGACACACAAAGGCTAAACATGTTCAGGATTGTTGTAAAAAAGGCATTTCAGTAGACTCTGGCATCTTACAAGACAAGGCTAAGTCCTTATATGATTTCCTAAAGGAAAATGAAGGTTAAGGGTGTACCCCATGGATTTTCAGGCCAGCAAAGGCTGGTTTGAAAAATTTTAAAAGAGGTTTAGCCTATGCAATGTAAAAGCAATGGGAGAGGCAGCATCTGCTGATCAAGAGCCAGCTAGGGAATTCCCTGAAACCCCCCCAAAAAATTATTGTGGATTTTCCAGATCATGGGGATGCCACACCCCTAGTCCCTGCAATGTGGAAGGCATAACTGTATTTTTTTTTTTTGAGAATTTTTTCATCTATATTCATAAGAGAAATTGATCTGTAATTTTCTTTTTCTGTGGTATTTTTATTTGGCTTTGGTAGTAGGGTGGTATTAGTGTCAGAGAATGAGTTAGGTAGTGTTCCCTCCTGTTCAGTTTTTTGAAAGAGTTTGAGCAGGATTGGTATTAATTCTTCTTGGAATGATTGGCAGAATTCACCTATGAATCTATCTGGGCCTGGGATTTTCTTTGTTGGGAGGTTATTGATAACTGATTCAACCTCTTTACTTTAATTGGTCTGTTGATGTCTTCTGTTTCCTTTAGAGCCAGTGTAGGTTGTTCATGGGTTTCTAGGAATTTTTCCTTTTCATTTAAGTTGTTGGTGTACAGTTTTTCACAGCATCCTCTTATGATCCTTTTTATTTCATTGGATTTGGTACTATCTCATTTCCGATTTTATTTATTTGTGTCTTCTCTCTTTTTTTTCCTTTGTCAGTCTAGCTAAAGGTAGTCAATTTTACTGATCTTCTCAAAGAAGAAAAACTTTCGGTTTTGTTAATTCTACATTTTTTATTCTTAATTTCATTTATTTCTGGTCTAATTTTTGTTATTTCTTTCCATCTGCTTGCTTTGGAATTAGTTTGCTGTTCTTTTTCTTGTTCCTTGAGGTGTGCAGTAAGATCCTTGATTTTTTTTTTTCTTTTTTTTCTTTTTAAAAAGTAACCATTTAGGGCTACAAATTTTCCTCTCAGCACTGCCTTCATTACATTCCATAACTTTTGATATGTTGCGTTCTCATTTTCATTTGTCCAAAGATATTTACTTATTTCCCTTGCAATTTCTTCTTTGACCTAATGATTGTTTAAGAGTGCGTTGTTTAACATTCCATATGTTTCTGAATTTTTCAGTTCTCCACCTGTGTTATTTCTTTTCAGCTTCATTGCATTGTGGTCAGAGAAAGTGCTTTGTATAATTTCAATCTTTTTTACATTTATTGAGACTTGTTTTGTGGCCCAACATATGGTCTATTCTAGAGAAAGATCTATGTGCACTTAAAAATAATGTATATCCTGCTGTTTGGGGGTGCAACGTTCTGTATAGATCTGTTAGATCTAGTTCATTTATCAAATTATTAAAGTTCTCTGTTTCCTTATTGATCCTCTGTCTAGATGTTCTATCTATTGATAAGAGTAGTGTATTGAAGTCTCCAACTAATATTGTAGAGACATCTATTTTTCCCTTCAGTTTTGCCAATGTTTACCTCATGTATTTTGGGGCACAGTGATTAGGTGCATAAATATTTACATTGTTATTTCTTCTTGGTGAATTGTCCCTTTTAACAATATATAATATCCCTCTTTGTCTCTTATAACTGTTTTGCTTTTAAAGTCTATTTTGTCTGATATGAGTATTGTCATCCTAGGCTTTTTTGGTTACTCTTTGCATGAATATCTTTTTCTAATCTTTTACTTTCAACCTATTTGTGTCTTTGGATATAAGGTGAGTCTCATCTAAACAGCACATAGTTGGATCATACATTTTTTTATCCATTCTGCCAATATGTATGTTTTGATTGCCAGCTTTAGTCTATTAACATTAACATTCAGTGTTATCACTGTAAAGACAGTACTTACTGTCTATCTGACCTTTGGTTTTTTATGTCACATCTTTTATATATATATATTTCTTCTTAACCTTTTAGTTAAGCTTACTGATAATCTTCATTTACACTCTATTCCAAGCCTCACTCTCCTGTCTTTTCCTTTCACCCTGCGGAAATCCTTTTAGTATTTCTTGTAGGGCAGATCTCATGTTGATGAACTCTTTCAGTTTCTATTTATCTATGAATATTTTAAACTCTACCTCATTTTTCAATGGCATTTTTGCCAGATACAGAATTTTTGGCTGGAAATTTTTCTCTTTCAGTACCTTAAATATATCACACCACTACCTTCTCCCTTCCACTGTTTCTAATGAGAAATTAGCACTTGATCGTATCAAGGATCTCTTATATGTGATGAATCACTTTTCTCTTGCTGCTTTCAGTATTCTCTTTATCTTTGGCATTTGAAATTTGGATTAGTATGTATCCCAGTGTAGGTCTATTAGGATTTATTCTGTTTGGAGTATGTTGCACTTCTTGGACATGTGTATTTAATGTCTTCAGTAACAATTGGGAACTTTTCAGCCATGCTTTCCTCAAATATTCTTTCTGCCCCTTTTCCCTTCTCTTCTCCTTCTGGCCCACCCATGTCACATATGTTTGTGTACTTTGTGCTGTCATTCAGATCCCTGAGACCCTGCTCAATTTTTTTCCATTCTCTTCTGTATCTGTTCTGTCTGTAAGATTTCAATTGTCCTAACTTCCAGCTTGCTGATTCTTTCTTCTGCCTGTTCAAATCTGCTGTTGTATGCATCTCATGTATTTTAATCTCTTCCATTGTGACTATCACTCCCATTATTTCTGTTTTGTTTCTTTTCATACTTTCAAATCCTTTATGCTCACCCAATTTCTTTTTAATATCATTTATCTCTTTAGCCTTATTTTCCTTCATCTGCTTGAATAGTTTGTGGGATTTGTTTGAACATCTTTGACTAGTTTTTCCAAATTCTGTGTCACTTCTTAAGTTTTAATTTGTTCCTTTGGCTAGGCCATATTTTCCTGTTTCTTAGTGTGACTTATAATTTTTGCTGATGTCTAGGTATCTGAAGATCTTGATGAATATACTGTGAAGGTTGATTTCTCTCTTTTGCCTAGGGTTTTATTGTTGATTCATTATGTTTATTAAGGCTCTTTGATGTTTGGTTCAACTTTTTCTAGACCTTTAGAATAGCCTGTTTTTAACTGATCAGATTTTTTCAGCTCTTCTTCACCTGCTTCTTGCCCTGGATATAGTACTATTTTTAAGATTACCCTTTTTGTGCAATTGTTTCACCTCCAGGAGAGAGCTACCTTTCTTCTGTTTCTTCTCCAGGAATCTTGACCTCTTCTTTTGTTTCTGTTTTGCCTCCATGGTTATTTTATAATCCTTTCATTGTCTCTAGCTGCTTTTTTTCCTGGAGGGCAAATTCCCATCAAGCCAAATTCACTAATCAAAAATCATTATCAGTGCTCCACCAAGCCCACCCCTGTTTCTGTGGAAGAGGATTTTTATGTCCTTTTCTGACAGCAGCAGTGAGCCAGGGACTGGATCCCAATGTGGCCTGTTGTGAGAGTGGGTGATGGGTCCTGGCAGCCATCACATGGAGAGAGCTACTCAGTGTTCTCTGAAGTAGTTCATTAGCCTCTTCCTCCCACTCCTCTCTGTGTGCTATACAGTGTTATTCTAGCCTATGGAGCCTCAGAACAGTTGTTTCAGAAAGTCCCTCTCTGCTTTCTAGGTGCACTGGTGGAAGGACTGAGTCCTGGAGCTCCATGCTCTGCCATCTTCTCTGGCAATCCCTTTCCCCCTACCTGATGCTTTCTTTTATGTACATTCTTCACTTTCTACGTGGGTCCACTTACTCAGGTTGACTCTTATAGCCCTGAGTCTAACTATTCCTCTAATTTCTAAATTGGTCAAATACCTTATCAGTAGTCTCAGCTTTACTCTTTCCAACTCTCCTCTGCTTTTCCCATACTAACTGGCCAGGTTAGTATATAAATCTTTAAATTTTCAGAGAATTTTCCCGCTATGTCTCTATTAACTGTCCTGGTCTATATTCAGGTTCTGACTTTGGCTGGCCAGAATTACCTTATTTTGCCACAGTCAAGTTTGTTTCAACCCATGTGCTAGCCCACATGCAATGGAGATTTATGCCTTGGGTGCTAAAAAAGGGTATGGCAGATGGGTCATGTCTGTCTCTAATACGGGAGGGCTATGCATATTGCACATCAGTGAAAATGAAAAGAATGAAATGAAAGGAGAAGGAAAGGTATTATGTTGTGTATTTAGTTGTTTTACATATTTTACTGCACTGCTTTCCAGTGATGAAAGATCTAAGGATGTTTGATACCTTAGTAAAAGAAGAATCCAATTTGCAAATAATCTACTTGACATGAGTCCTGAAAATCGTTTAATAGCAAATAAGTATTTATATTACTATAGTCAATTTACATAAATGAATGCTGATTTTCATGGTCATGCATAAAGGCTTTATTTAACCAAATGTTAAGTTTATTGAGGTATAACTTATATATACTGTATACACAGATAATTGAATATGAAGCTTGATAAGTTTTTAGAAATGAATACATCCATATTTCCCATTCTTTGTCAAGACAGAGAATATTTCCATGTACTCCTACCCAATAAAATCTCCCCCCCACCCAGAAATAAACACTGATCTAATTTCTGTAATAGATTAGTTTTGTCTATTATAATACTTTATATAAATGAAATTATGTAGTATGTAGTATTTTATGTCTGGATTTTTCTCTCTGAATAATGTTGAGATTCATTCATGTTATTATGTATATCAGTAGCTTATTCCTTTTTATTATAAAGTAGTATTTTGTTATATGAACATACTGTTAATTATCTATTTCCCTGTTAATGGGTACCTGGGCTTTTCAAGGTTTGGGCTGTTATAAATAAAGCTTCTGTAAAAGCCCTGTGTATTAGGCTTTTTGCATTGGTTCTCATTTCTTTTGGATCAATATTTAGGAATGGACTACCTGGGTCATAGAGAAGATGTATATTTAACTTTTTAAGAAATGCCTATACTGATAATACTCTAACCCTGAAGTCTGTTTTGTATGTTATTCATATAGGTTATTATTCATATGGTGATTGCATAGTATGTGTCTTCTTCTTCTTTTTACTATGAACCTGCTAGTCATTTTTTAAAAGAGTGTTTTTTTATTTTAAACAAAACAAAACAAAACAAAACAAAACATAGTTGGGTCTTGCTTTTTAATCCCAATCTTTGTTTTTTGTTTTTTGTTTTTCAATTGGGGTGTTTATTCCACTAATATATGAAATAATCATTAATTTGTTTGGGTTAACCATCTTGGTATCTGAATAACACTCATCTGTTCTTTTTTGCTCTAATTTTGAGGGATGAATAGGGTATTTTCATGGTATTCCACTTTATCTCCACTTTATTGAACTTTTAGTTTTGCCTCTTATGATGGTTAATTTTACGTGTCAACTTGGCTAGGTTATGGTGTCCAGTTGTTTGCTCAAACACTGGGCCTAGATGTTATGTTGGAGGTATTTTGTAGATAGGAAGTAGTGTGGTAAAAGATCAACACACAAAAGTCAGTGGTGTTTCTATACACCAGAAATGAACAATCTGAAAAGGAAATAAGGAACACAATTCCATTTACAGTAGTTTACTAAGAGAATAAAATACCTAGAAGTAAATTTTACCAAGGATGTAAAGGACTTGTATGCAGAAAACTACAAATCATTACTGAAAGAAGTTAAAAACCTAAATAAATGGAAAGATATTCCATGCTCATGGATTAGTAGACTTAACATTATTAAACAGTCAGCACTGATTTACAGATTTAACATATTCCCAATCAAAACTCTAATAGCTTCCTTCACAGATAGGAAAAGCTAATCATCAAATTCACATGGAAGGGCTAGGGGCCCCAAATAGCCAAACAATCTTGAAAAAGAACGCAGTTGGTGGACTCAAATGCTCCAACTTCAAAATTTATTACAAAGCTGAAGTAGAAAAACAGTGTGGTACTGGCACAAGGACAGACATATAGACCACTGGAATACAATTGAGAGCAATATCCTTCCCACACATCTATGGCCAATTGTTTTTTGACAAGGGAGCCAAGTCTACTCATTAGGAAGATAATAGTCTCTTCAATAAATGTTGCTGAAAAAACTAGATATACAAATGCAAAAGAATGAAAGTAGAACCCTGTCTCACACCACATATAAAAATTAACTCAAAATGGAACAGTGATCTAATTATATGAGCTAAAACTATAAAAACCTTTAGAGGAAAACACAGGGGAAGATCTTCAGAACCCTGTGTTAAGAAACTTTACCCCAAAATTACATACAACAAAAGAAATAAAGGATACATTGGACTACATAGAAATTGAAAACTTTTGTGCATTAAAGGACATTGTCTTCTCATGTGTTTGTATTTTACATCCTATAAGAGGTAAAAAGTGGAGATAAACTCCAAAATACAGTATTACTGGCATTTATAGTTACAAGTCATTGTCACTATGAGATCTTTATGTCTTCATGCTGCTTCAATCTGTTGGAAAGGGGCTCTCTCTGCCCTTCTGTTCCTGCTCCAGTGATAGACAGCTGCCATGCTCAGTGTGGACCCCAACTTGCCTGGAGCAGTCCTCTCTCTTCTGCTGTGTTCTAAAGCAGAATCATTCTCTCTTGGGTCTCCTGCCTGCCCCACTCCCAGACTTTCTCATGAATACTCATCAAAGCCTATGAAAAGAATTAGCAGGGTATAGAGACTCCCTTTTGTCCGGGGCTCCCAGGTTAATCTGTCATGCGAATCCACTCATGGCCTTAAAATCTATGAAAAGTTTAGCACTTTTCTTGTTACCAGCATCTAAGGTGACTTCTTTCTTCTCCCACTACTCTGTTAAGGAGGTAAGCAGCTGTGATTTCCTTCTCTTCCAGGAGGGGCTTGTCATATTTTGGATTTTAGTTCAATACAGTCCCCCTACCTCCCTGCTCCCAACTTCAGCCCTCTCATGGGCTTTGAAAAAATCTTTGATATTTTTTTACAGTGTCTGGCTTCTTATTTCATTAGGATGGGAACAAATTTAACATGTAACTTTCCGTCTTCAACAAAAGGGGGAATCTGTAAGCGGTTTTTAATGTCTGTGTCTCCAAAAGTAAGAATAAAATCTCTACGCAGTTAAGAGGCCTGCATTGTTGTCTTCATTTGGTGATGAAATCACAATAGCTCCACAGGGTAGGAGTAGAGCAGAAGCTGGATTCTTTTTCCTAAGGCCTTTCTCTTGTCTCCACCACTTGTGTTCCGTGTAGCAGACTGCAGAACGCAGCTCATCTGAAGCTACGCCTTGCAGCCCTGGCAGGGCACCTCTGTACAGATTCAAACTGAATTGTGTGACATAGAGGAAAAATGGAAACCAAGCTCTCTGACAGAAAAACCTGCCATGATCTTGAGGAGATAAGAGATATGTTCACAGCCCTAGCCCTACAAAATAATTTTGCCTTCTGTCTATGGAGTCCTCTTCTAAAATACCCTCTATGTTACCCCTGTGGCATTTTACTTGGAATAACTTTCAGAAGTAGAATGTATCAGTTAGAGCCTCATAGGAATTCGAGCATGTTGTTCTAGGATCATCAAGGCGAGTTGCTGAGATCATTATATTTTATTATTTTTTTTATAAGGACAATTCATGTTCAAGAAAGGAACGTCATGTTTTCATTGATTCAAATGGTTTGTTTAAGGAAAATAATACAGCTCCTTGACATCAGAATAAAAATACTGCTATGAATTCCATATAATTGCAATTTTTTGCACCTAAGTTTAGAATCACATTATAATAGCAATTATATAATAACCTTGATACAAGCTTGTACTGAGCTTCCTTTTGTTTGTTGGGCTAGTGGCACATTTTTTCAGCCAATCACACACATTATTTTACACAATTACCTTTGCCTTACTTAAAAGACCTGGGCTGCATAGTAATTGAAACATTTAGTTTGGCACAACAATAGCACTTGGTTAGAGTAAACCACAAATGATTAGGATGCGGATGGCTGGTGATACAACTTTTGATACACTGGGTAGAATTTTATTAGCCTCCCTGGCAGTACTTGAGAAAGTCCACATGTATATGACAAGGCTGTTACATAAAGATCTGATTAACTGTGACCTGGGCTATTTTTCAGACCATCAAATTAGGAATAATCCTTAAGGAGCTAAAAATGTGTTTATGTGGGAGATTCTGACAAAGAGAGTAGCTATCACAGCGTTCTTTCTTCATTCACCCGCTCAGTTTGTGGCTATGAATTGGAGATGCAAGTATAATTGAGTTGTTCTCAGATTTGAGGGCTCCAACCTCCAGTAGCTCCACAGTGCTGCCTATCAGGGTGCATTCCCTTTCCCTAAGCCTTTTGTTCCTCTCTGAACTGGTTTTTATATATCAATGGGGGGGTTGAAGTTTAGAAGAAAACGGTGGATAGCTCATAAAAGAAACATGACAGAACTGAATTTTAAAGATATTTTAAGGAAAGGGAAGAAATTCATTCAGTAAAAATGAGTGATAAAATTACCCATACTCTCTTTCACATAATTGGATCCTAAATTGATCAAGTGTCACCTTGTATTATTTTTGGTGGCCTCATATAAGTTAGCAGTTCACAGAATGGAGAGGGCAGGGGATTACTTTCTTTAGAGAACATGTTTTACTGATGGATTTAAATACAAACCTGTAGCTTATTTCCAGCCAATGGTACAATTTCCAGCTGCTTCTCCTAATAATCACTAAAATAACGATCTTTATTTTTAATAGATATACCAAAATTCCTACATGTGAAAAACATAAACTATTGGAATTTCTAAGTGTGCATTATTGCCTGAGTCATGTTAGTCCTATGGTTTAGTTATACTTGGGATGCTACTGTCAGAAATGGGGAGGTATAGAAAAAGTAGATTGTTTTTCAAGATATCTCTATCCAAATCACTTTGACCAGAATCACTCATGAGGCTTAAAAAATATTCCAAAACCAGGCTTCACCACAAACTACCTGCATCCAGGAGATGTCAGAGTGTAGCTGGAGGTGGGAACAGCTGCCCTCTGCCAAATCTCTAAAGTAATGGTGTTCGGAGTGTGGTCCCCAGACTAACAATGATAGGGTCATCTGGGAAATGTTTTGCAATACAAATTCCTCGGTCCCCTTGTGGCCCAATGAAGCAGAAACTTTGGTGTGGGCATAAGTCCTCCAGGTGATTCTGATGTACATATTTCAGAATTACTGCTTCTGGAGGAAATTGAACCTGAATTAACTGATGGAGCACTTCAGAGATACCAACTATTCTCTAACCTTAGACCATTCAAAAAGAGAGAGACAGACATATAGGTGGGCTCTGATCTTTTGTGCTCATGCCACAGGTCCCATGAACTAATTCTCACATTTTATCTCTTGTCTTAGAGAATCTCATCCTCCCTATTTCCTCCATATGTCTTTAGGTGTTTGAAAGAAAAGGCCCAAGATAAAGTGGTGCAGACAGAGGAAGCCTGGCAGTCTAAGTAGTTTCTAAGAAATGCTCAAAGGATGGTACCACTTCGATGAACTCACAGTGGTTCATGAATCTTGTCCTTAGTCCCGATATCTTAGTTACTGGAACATGTGGGGTTCTCAAAACCAACTGATCTATTTACAGTAAAAGAAATATGTGCTTGAAGAGACCATAAATACATGTCCTCTGTCCAGTAGATTCTCTCTTTGGGAAAGCTACATAGGCTGCCTTTTTCTAACCAGAAGGTAGCAAGCAAGGAATCAGGCTATGTTATTCTTATAATTCAAATTTTTAATTATATCAAACCTTGATAACCAAAGATATCAATGGATCAACCTGTTACAAGCTTATGGAAAGTCTTGGGCCAAGGTGCTCTCAAAGTATGCTCTTCCTTGAAATGGGCTAAATATTTGCTTCATGTATTCATTTTTTAATTCCATAATTCAGGATGATCAATTCCCCTTTGAATTAGCATATGCATTCTTTAGATACTAAAGTTATAGTCAAATTTTAATCATCTGGGTAATAGAGACTCTTTAAGGAGAACTTTCAGACTCTGTCTAGTCCAAAGTCTTGGCTATCTAATTATTACATTGTATTAGCATATTTCTTGTGGTATAATTAACATAAAATGAACCACACATATTCACATTATACAATTTGTTAAATTTTGACATGCATACAGCCAAGATACCATCATCACAAACAAAATAATGAACATATCCATTACTCCCAAAGATTTCCTTATGCACTTGGTAATCCCTACCTTACTTCCTCCTCATCAACAGGCAACCACTTGTCTGCTTTCTGTCACATAGATTGTTTTTTATATTCCAGAATTTTATATGAATTGAATCACATAGTATATAGTATTTTTGGCTGATTTCCTCTAATAAGCAAAATTATTTTGAGATTCTGCCATATTTTTGCATATGTCAACAATTCATTCATATTTATTGCTGAATAGTCCATTGTACAGATATACCATAATTGCTAATCAGTCACCTGCCAATGGATGTTTAAGTTGTCTCCAGCTTTTGACTATTACAAATGTAATGTTATAACATTCGTGTACAAGTTTCTGTATGGCTGTATGCTTTCATTTCTCTTGTATAAATACCTAGAAGTAGAAAGGCTGGATCATTTGGTAGGTGTATGCTTAACTTTTTAAGAAACTGCTAGCTGTTTTTACAAAGTGGTTTTACAATTTTACATTCCTACCAGCAGTATATGAGAGCTCCATTCTTCCACATCTTTGCGAGCAGTTGGTATGGTCAGTCCTCTTAATTTTAGCCATTTTAATGGGTGTATGATACTACATGATCTTGAGTGATACATGTAGCTTCACAAAGCCCAGTGTGTAAGTCTTCCAACTTTGTTCTCCTTATTCAACATTTAGCAGAAGGGTAGAAATGGATGAGAAAGTTTAAAAAAAAATCTGAATTTTTGTCTTCTCTTTTTCATGTACAGCAGCAGTTATCAAAGTGTTTTCCAAGGATCCTTGGGGGTCCTCAAGTCCTTTTTAATGGGCTCACAGATCAAAATAATTTTCATAATAATATCCAGGTAATTTTTTTCTTTTTACTTTCATTCTCTCATGAGAATGAAAGTAAATATCCAGGTGATTTTTTTCTTTTTACTTTCATTCTCTCATGAAACGTGCAATGGAGTTTTCCAGAGACTACATAACATGCAAAGACATCATGGTTCTGATGGTAGTTAGAATGTGAGCTTGTGTACCCCTGTATTTCAAAAATTTCTGGTTTCTGGTCCACAAATAAAAAAAAGTTGGAAGTCATCACTCCCATCCTCACAACAAGAAGAAAAATCTGAAAAACTGGAAATCAACAACTGTTCTTAGATCCATCTAAGACAAACCACCAACCAGAAAACTGGAAAGATAAACAGATACAGAGAATCACAGCTAACCTGGATCAGAAATCACAGCTGGCCCTAGCATTTGGTAGAAATATTTAAAGGGTAATTGACTAATTTCTAGAACCTGAACATGGACCAGCTTGAAAGATAAAAATCTCCTGGAGTCCCATGCTTAGAAAGCCTCCCATACTTTTGTGAGTTTTACTTATAGGAATCTCAACGAGAGTCTCACTGTGAAGATCAGAGAAAAATCCCCTCCTGCTTCTGATAGTGGGAAGGGAAAGGTAACTATTTTGAAATACACCCAGAATGTTTTGTTTTCCTTAACAAATGCTTACTCTCGTGGGAAACTGTTTTTACCAAAACTTCACCATCTTGGATTTAATCAGCGCCACTGGATATGGATACAGGAAATACACAAATCTTTCCCCATCCAGCCTTTGACATGGGTTAGGAAAATACCCAATGTTAGCTCCCTCTAGCCTTCCTGTCTCATGTAAGTGGTTGGGAAAAAAAGCTGAGAAACACTTGTGAAGATCACAGCCTAAGGACAAGCTCACTGAAAACTGAGACCTTATCATAGGATTATAGAATGCTTCCCTTCCCCTACATCTTACCACCATGCCATCAGGGCTCCCTGTACAATAACAGGGATGACACCTAAAAGGAACTGCAAGGCTCAGACCCTATTTAAGATAGACTCTCTGGGAAAATCCAAAGATAAGAGAGGAGACAAGAAACAACGGCACCCAGAGGAAATTTTAACCTCTGATACATACAGCTACAGAAAATATAACCACAAATTATTTCTCTGTATAAAAGCCCAAAGAATTGACCAGAAATCCTCCTGGAACTAATAAATGATTAAAGGAAGGTTGCAGTATACAAGGTTAATATACAAAGTCAGTTGTTTTTCTCTATATAAGCAATGAATAATTGGAATTGAAATGAAAAAAAACACATTTTAGCACAAAAGAAAGGAAAAATACTTGCGTAAAATGTAAGAAATTACATATAAGATCTACATGAAAAAAACTATAAACCGATCAAATAAATTTTAAAAATCTAAATAATTGGAGAGATAGTCTGTGTTCATGGATAGGAAGCCTTAATATCATTAAGTTGTTAGTTCTTTCCAACTGATCTATGTATTCAATGCAATTCCAATCAAAATTATTTTTGAATATTTTTGGATACTGACAAAGTGATTCTAAGATTTATGAAGTAGCAAAAGACCCATAATAGCTGACACAGTGCTAAAGAAGAAAAAGTTGGAGCATCAAGTTTGAAGTTACCTGACTTTAAAACTTATTATACAGCTACAGTGATCAATACAGTGTGGTATTGGTGAAATAATTGACAAATAGATCAGTGGAAGAGAATAGAGAGTCCAGAAATAGCTACACATACAGTCAACTGATCTTTGGCAATGAAGCAGGGCAATTCAGTAGAAAAGGGATAGTCTTTTCAGCAAATAATGCTGGAACATGTGGACATACACATGCAAAAAGAAAGAAAATGAATCTAGAATAAACTTTACATCTTTCACAAAAATTAACTCAAAATGGATCATAGGTCTAAGTGTAAAGCACAAATCTAAACAACTTCTAGAAGATAAATTAGAAGAAAAGTAGGTAACCTTGGGCTTGGAGATGACTTTTTAGATACAACACCAAAGCAAAAGTCATGAAAGAAAAACCTGGTAAGTTGGACTTCACTAAAACTGAAAACTTCTTTGTGAAAGACATTGTTAAGAGAAAGAAAAGCCACAGACTGGGAGAAAATATTTGCAAAACACATATTTAATAAAGGATTTGTTTCCAAAATATACAAAGAACTCTCATAACTCAACAATAAGGAGACAGCCCAATTAAAAAATGGCCAAAAGATCTTAAAGGATACATCACCAAAGAATACATACAGTTGGCAAATATGCGTATGAAAATATGCTCAACATCATATGTCATTAGGTAATTGCAAATTAAAATAGTGAAATACCACTATACAATATTAGAGTGGCTAAAATAACTGACAATACCAAATGCTGAGAAGGACTTGGAGTAACAGATATTCTTATTCATTACTGGTGGGAATGCAAAATGGAACAGCCACTTTGGAAAACAGTCGCATTTTCTTACAAAGCTAAACATAGGCTTACCATACAATCCAAATGTTTTGAAAACTTATCTCCATGCAAAAACCTGCACATGAATATTTATAGCAACTTTATTCATAATTGCCAAAATTGGAAGCGATAAAGTTATCTTTCATAGGTAAATGGATAAATAAAATATGGTGTATCCATACAATGAAATATTAAACAGCAGTAAAAACAAATGAGCTGTCAAATCATGAAAAGATATGGAGGAACTTCAAATGAATATTGCTAAGTGAAAAAAGGTAATCTGATAAAGCTACATATTGTATGATTCCAACTATGATTATCTGCAAAAGGTAAAACTATGGAGACAGTAAAAATATCAATTGTTGCCAGAGTTTCAGGGGCTAGGGAAAGGATAAATAGGTGAATCACAGGAGATTTTTAGGGCAGCGAAACTATTCTGTATGATACTAGGTGGTGGGGACATGAAATTTTGCATTTTTCAAAACTCGTGGAAGTATACAACACAAAATAATCTCTAATATAAGCTATGAACTTTAGTTAATATTAATATATGAATATTTGTTCAATTGTAAAAAGCATAGGAGAGAGTATATGGCAACTCTACTTTCTGCACAATTGTTATGTAAACCTAAAATACTCTAAACATCTATTAAAAATTCTCAATATTAATTTCATATATGGTAAGTATCAATACATGTAATACACATAAGCAAAAACTTTTTGAGAGCCTTAATGATTTTTTAAAGCTGTTTTATTGAGATATATTCAGATACCATTCAGTCAATCCAAAGTGTACAATCAGTGGTTTTTGGTATAATCACAGAGTTGTGGATTCATAACCACAACCAATTTCAGAACATTTTCATTACTCCAAAAAGAAAAATACCAGACCCCTTAGCAGTAGTCACCTCTCAGTCCTTCTGTCCTTCCCCACCACTACATAGCCACTAATCTAATTCTGTCTCCATAGATTTATTTATATTTGCATTTTATATAAATGGAATCATACAATATATAGTATTTTGTGTCTGGTTTCTTTCACTTAGCATAATGTGTTTTTTAAAATTATTATTTTTTTTAATTAGAGAAATTTTAGATTTACAGAAAAGTTATGTAAAAATTACAACATTCCCGTATACACCCCAATTGTTGACACTTTGCATTAGTGCGGTACCTTTGTTACAATTGATGAAAGAATATTACAGTATTACTGTTAACTATAGTACGTGATTTATATTAGATGTGCTTTTCCCATATACCACTCTATTATTAACACCTTGTAATACTGTCATATGTTGGTTATAATTAATGAAAGAACATTCTTATATTTATACTGTTAACAGTCCATTGTCCACAACAGGGTTCACTGTGTTACATAGTCCCATGTTTTATCTTCTGACTTTCCTTCTAGTTACATATACAACCCAAACCTTCCCCTTTCTACCACATTCATAAACATAATTCAGTGCTGTTAATTACACTCTCAACAATATGCTACCATCACCACCATCTGTTTCCAAACCTCTAAAATCAACCTAAATAGAAATTCTGTACAGGTGGCTGATGGAAATTAGAGAAATTCTTCACCCTGGGGAGGACTTTCCCAAGTTAGTATTTTCCAGCACAAACAGGGCCAGCAACCCATGAAGGGGGTGCAGACCAATGTCAGACATCCCTGAGGAAAGGGTCAGGAAAGGCACCACAAGCATTTTTGACGACTCCTGGAAGCGGTACTTTCAGGGTGGCCAGCAGGTGGTGCCTTCCAGCAAACTGTTCCCCATGGCCCCATGGAAGTACTGTGTCTTTAAACCTCATCACCTCCTTCCTTGTTGGGGGCAGGGTTGAGACATTGGCTACCGTCATCCCTGTCCAGGGTGGGCTGAAGCAGCAGCTCAGCGCCGGGATCCAGAGAACCAAATTCACCAATCAAAGGCCGTTACCAGTGCTTGCCTGTGCCCCCATATCCACCCCCGTGCCGGTTTGGATGTATCATGTCCCCCAAAATGCCGTGTTCTTTAATGCAATCTTGTCGGGGTAGATGTATTTAGTTTTGATTAGGTTGGAACCTTTGGATTAGGTTGTTTCCATGGAGATGTGACTCACTCAACTGTGGGTAATGGAGGTGTGGCCCTGCCCATTCAGCGTGGGTCTTAATTACATCACTGGAGCCATACAAAAGAGCCACGCAGGCCCAGACACTTGCTTCAGCCAAGAGGGACATTTTGAAGATGGTCATCAAAAGTAGACTTTTGCTACTCCAGAGTTTGCCTGGGAGAAACTAAGAGAATATCCCCCCAATGCCTAGAGAGAAATGTCCTAGGAGAAAGCCATTTTGAAACACAACCTGGGAGCAAAGGAAGAAGACTTCAGCCACGTGCCTTCCCAGACAACAGAGGTATTCCTGACACCATTGGCCATTCTTCTGTGAAGGTACTCTATTGCTGACACCTTAACTTGGACACTTTATGGCCTTAAGACTGTAACTTTGTAACCAAATAAATCCCCTTTTTGAAACCCAATCCATTTCTGGTATTTTGCATTATGGCAACATTAGCAAACCGGAAATCCCACCCCATCCCCACTTTCTTGGGGAAGAGGACTTCCACATCCCTTTGCATGCACAGCAACCAGCCAGGGAATCAGACCCTGAGGCAGCCCCCCTGGGATGTGGGGGATGGGCACCAGCAGCCATCACTGATGAGCTACTGAACAGTTCTTACTGAAGTTTCTCAGCCTCTTCCTCTTGCTCTTTCCTGGATACTATACAGTCCTCCCCTGGCCTCCAAATCCCCAGAACATTTGTTTGGGACAGGTCCTGCTTGTCCACTAGCTAAGTTGGAGGAGTGAGTCCTGGAGCTCCCTATTCTGCCATCTTCCCTGGAAGTTCTCCCTCAATGATTTTTAAGCATGTAATTTGGTGCTGAGATGTGAGATCTAGAGAAAAGTTAGGGAAAGAAGAATAGTATACTAAAATTTTGGAAAAATATAGAAAGTGAGAAAATGAAAGCAAATGTTTTAACACATGAGAAAAGGAATACCTACAAACTTAAAAGCTGTCTATATTTTCTCTTTCAAACTGGAATGTAAAGGGAAGGCACAACACAAATGCATCTCAGCATGCTATTATTGGCCCTGGAGACCTGGCCTTTATTCTGATGCTGGCAAAACTGATTTCTATAGTGCTAGACTTGCTGTCTCATTGCTTTATCCCAGGGTCATACTTAACCTGCAGCCTTTTTCCACTGTGCCTGGTCAAATGGAGCATTTTTGTGAGTTTATGAGGAATCTGCCACTGGTTGTCTTGCTTCCAGATGAAAAGCTCACTGCAGGGACTGAGAGAAGCTGTGACCTGGTACTGAAGCCCGCTCTGTTTCTATGATAGCTTCCATGGCTTCTGGGATTCTGCTACCCTAGGAAGACTTAGGTGTTAATAGAAGCCAGAAACCAAACAGTGATGATTGTCAGAGAAAATGCAATGGTTTCTGTTTCTCCATGCTTATGTAGATGCATTATTCATTAATAAGTACATGGTTTAACCTGAATGAGGAGAAGGTTTCTAGAATAAGCAATAGAAAATTTAAATCTCTAGTCTGGTATCAATTGTTTGACAGAAGTCCTGGATTAAAACTTGATGCCTCTGTTTCCTACTTCAATACCCTTTGGCTCTAGTGCATCCCCCACTAATTTATCATACATCATACAAGAATGAGATTTACAAAGATATGGGACAGAAAATGGTTTCCAAACTTCAGCAAAATTCTGCTAACAGAAATCATCATAAATGATTCTTTGTGAAACAAAGTTACTTTAATGTTTTTTCACTATTTAAAAAATACTCTTTTATTATTAGAAATCTCCCCAGAAGACAAGTCTGACATATAAAATATTTTGGTAAATGAAATTGTCACATTCTTTTTTTTTTTTTCTAAAGAGAAATTGTGGGTTTACAGAAAAAAATCATGCCTAAAATACGGAGTTCCCATATGCTACCCTATTATTAACACCTTGAATTGGTGTGGTACATTTATTACAATTGGTGAAAGCACATTTTTATAATTGTACTATTATCTGTAGTCCATGGTTTAACATAGGGTTCACTGTGTTATGCAGTTTTGTAGATTTTTTTTAAATTTTTATTCTAGTCACATATATCTAACCTAAAATTTCTTCTTTTAACCATATTCAAATATATAATTCAGTGCTGTTAATTACATTCAAAATATGCTACCACCACCACCATCCATTACCAACACTTTTCCATCATCCCAAACAGAAACGCTGTACATTTTAAGCCTTAAGTCCCTATTCCCTACCCCCACTCTATCCCCTGGTAAACTATATTCTAGAGTCTCACTCTGTGAGTTTTCTTATTCAATTATTTCCTATCAGTGAAATCATACAGTATTTATCTCTCGTATCTAGTTTATTTGACCCAATATGATGACTTCAATGTTCATGCATGTTGTCTCATGTGTCAGAACTTCATTTCTTTTTACAGCTGAATTATATTCCATTGTGTGTTTATACCATATTTTGTATATTTGTTCATCAGTTGATGGACACTTGAGTTGCTTACATCTTTGGGCAATTGTGACTAATGCTGCTATGAACATTGGTGTATACATACTTATTTGATTCCCTGCTTTCATTTCTTTTGGGTATATACCTACAAGTGGAATTGCTGTGTCATACGGTGATTCTATACGTAACTTTCTGAGGAGCTGCCTAACTGTCTTCCATAGTGACCACACCATTTTACAGGAATGAATGAGAGTTCCTATTTCTCCTATTCTCTCCGACACTTGTAATTTTCTGGGTTTTTTTTTTTTTTGTTTTTTTTTTTTAACAGTAGTCATTCTATTGGTTGTGAAATGATATCTCATTGCAATTTTGATCTGCATTTCCATAATGGCTAATGATATTGAGAATTTTGGGCCATTTGTATATCTTCTTCGGAGAAATGTCTATTCAGATCTTTTGCCCATTTTTTAATTGGGTGGTTTGTCGTTTTGTTTTTGAGTTGACGGATTTCTTCTTATATTCTGGATATTAAACCCTTACCAGATATGCAGTTTCCAAATATGCTCTCCCATTTAGTAGGCTGTCTTTTCAGTTTCTTGACAAAGTCCTTTGATGCACAAATGTTTTTAATTTTGAGGAGGTCCCATTTACCTGTTTTTTGTTGTTGTTACCTTGGCTTTGAGTGTGAAGTCTAAGAAACTATTGCCTAACAAAAGGTCCTGAAGATGCTCCCATACATTTTCTTCTAGGAGTTTAATAATTCTGGATCTTATATTTATGTGACTGATCCATTTTGAGATGAGTTTTGTCCATGATATGAGGTAGAGGTCCACCTTTATTCTTTTGTGTATGGACATCCAGTTTTCCCATCACCATTTGTTGAAGAGACTAATCTTTCCAAATTGGGTGTCTTTGCCCCCTTGTCCAAAATCAGTTGGCAATAAATGTGAGGGTTGATTTCTTAACTCTCAATTTGAGTCCATCTGTCTATATTTCTGTCCTTGTGCCAGTACCGTGCTGTTTGATTACTGTGACTTTGCAATAAGTTTTAAAATTAGGAAGTGTCTTAACTATATATGAAATGTAATTTGATATGGTGTGTGTTTTTATCAGTGTTTCACTTGGTTTTAGTCCAATAACTATGGCATTGTCTCAATATTTCACAAATGAAATCTGTTTCTTGGTTCTGTGGTTAATTGTTTTTATTTTAAACTTTATATTTTAATATAATTTCAAACTTACCTGAGGGTTGAAAAAATAATAGAAACCCCATGCACAGAACTCCAACATACCCCTATCCTGATACCCAAATCCACTAATTGTTTATGATTTGCCACATTTGCTGTATCATTCTCTCTGTCCATCCATCTTTCTTTCTATTTATCTATTTTCTAAACATTTGAGATTATGTTGTATACGTCATGCTCCTTGAACACTATTTTTCCATGTGCATTTCCTAAGAACGAGAATATTCACTTTTAACCATCTGAAGTAATTATCAAGTTCAAGAAATTTAACATTATCATACAGCTTATATAGTCTATACTCCAAGTTTTTCATATGTACCAATAATATCCTTTTGGGCATTTTCTTAAAACTCCATTATTAGATTCAGCCCTGGATAATGTATTACCTTTAATTGCCATAACCTCTTTAATTGCTCTCTCTCTTTCTTTTTTTAAAATTATATATACAACATGAATTTTCCAGTCTCAGCCACCTCCAAACATATAATTCAGTGGGATTAATCATAATCACAATGGTGTGCTACCCTTACCACCACCCATTTCCAGATCTTTCCCATCACCCCAAAGATAATACTGCATCCAATATACATTAACTGCCTGCCTTTCCTTCTCCCCTGCCCTAGAAACCTGTATTCTACTTTTTGTTTCTATGAATTTGCACATTCCATTTATTTTGTACAGGTGGAATCATACAATATCTGTCCCTCTATGTCTGACTTATTTCATTAAACATGATATCGTCAAGGTTCATCCATGTAGTAGCATGCTTAAATTTAAGATCCTAAATATTTAACAGTCTCATTTGGTTTTATATCACCTTCAATAACATATACACACTATGTTCCTATACTCCTCTGTCAACCCTCACTTTTATGTAGCTCTTGTCACAGTTTAAATGTTTACATGTTATGAGTCCAAAACCATAGATTTATCATCACATTTTATGTCTATAGGAAGTAAAATGTGGAGTTACAAACCCAGATCCAGTAGTACTGGCGTTTATATTTATCCATGTCATTCCCTTTACTGGAGACCTTTATTTCTTCATGTGACTTCAATCGATTATCTAGTATCCTTTCCTTTCAATCTGAACATCCCTGTAGTATTTCTTGTAGGGCCAGTCTAGTGATGATGAACTCATCAGTTTTTCTTTGTGTGGGAATATCTTAGTTTTGCCTTCATTTCTGTAAGTTAGTTTTGCCAGATATAGAGTTCTTGGTTGGCTTATGTTTCCTCTCAGCACTTTAAATATGTCTTCCTTCTGCCTTCTTGCCTCTATGATTTGCCATGAGAAACTGGCAGTTTGCTTTATTGAGTCTTCCTTCTATATGACATGTTTCTTCCCTTTGAGGCTTTCAGAATTCTCTCTTTGAATTTGGCATTCAACAGTTTGATAGTAATATGCATTGGTGTGGGTCTTTTGGGTAAATATTGTTTGGAGTTCATTGAGCTTCTTAGATGTGTATATTCATGTCTTTTGTTAAATTTGGGAAGTTTTCAGCCGTTACGTCTTTGAATATTCTTTCTGCTTCTTTTCTCCTTCTCCTGTGAATGCTACAATGTTTGTATTGGTACACTTCTCTTATCTTTGAGTTCACTGATTCTTCTTCTAGTTCCAATCTGCTATTGAACCCTTCTAGGGTACATAAAATTTCTGTTACTCTGATCTTTAGCTCTGTTTGATTTTATTTCATGATTTCTATCTCTTTATTGACTTTCTCTTTGTGTTCATCTACCATTTTCGTGATTCCCTGTAGTTATTTGGCCATGTTTTCTTTTAGCTCTTTGAGCTATTTGGGACAGTTATTTTGAAGTCTTCTTCTGGTTTGTCCCAGGTGTGGTATTCTTTGCTGATGGTTCCTAATGTTTTATCCTGCTCCCTTATATGGGCAATCATTTCTTGTTTCTTTGTATGTTTTGTAATCTTTTGTTGCAACCTGGACATTTTGATATTTTAATGTGTAATCTCTGAAATTTAGACACCAAGGCATCTCTTCCATAAGCTTTTTTCCAGGCTAGTGTTATGACACAGATTTCCTTCAATGTCAGGAGCTAACAAAAGATAAGAAGAAGAAGAAGGAAGAGGAGGAAGCAGAGGAGGAGGAGGAGGTGGGGAGGAGGAAGGAAGAAGGGAGAAAAAGAAAAAAAAAGCTGCTTTTCTCAGTCTTTCTAGATTGACCTGTGGGAGTGCTCTCTTCAGAGCTTAGCTATCTTAACAGTAAGTTTAGAGAATAGCCTCAGGTACAAGTATAGGGTCCTCCTTGATCTTCTCTGTGCACATGTCTTGTCCTGGGCGTGGGTATGGGGCTATAGGAATTACCCCTTTACTTGGATCTCTATTTCCGCTTTCCCTAGGAAACAGTGTTTCCTTTTGGTGCTGGGCACTGTACTGTATATCCTCCTTTGTCCCAGGCAGCTACCATGGGAGTGTTCCCCTTTAATGATCTGTAGGAGAGCATTTTGAGTTGCCTTCTGCATGTCAGGCTGGTTCTGGGGCAGTGATTGTGTGGTGATGCATGTCTTGTTTCAGTCCTTCAGGCTGCCACCAGATAGACTGACACAGATGTATATGCTGCCAGGATGAGCATAATGGTTGTTCTGTTCCTGCAGACCAGGACCAGCGACCCATGGAGAGTGTGGGACAGCTCCACTCACGGGGAGTGTGGGACGGCTTCGCCCACAGGGGGTGTGGGATGGCTCCACCCCAAGCCAATGAAGGGACATGAGGGGTCCAGTCAGGGGCCAGGAGAGCTTTTCATTTTTAAATTGCCTTTTTCTTGATTTGGCCCTTGTTCTGTTGCAGCAATTCTTTAACTGTTTTTTCGGGCTTTGAGAAAGATGGTTCTGCCATCTTTTGTTTGTTGTTTAAAACTTCTGTGGGCGATAGAGCCCTGGAGTGGCTCCCTCAGCTGTCTTAATGAATGGATTATGAGATTCATTTTAAGCATTCAAATTTCAGTGCCTATCTGGACTTTTCCCAAGTGTTCTTAACAATAAATTAAACAAATACTTAAATATCTACAAGTTACTTCACTTGTATCATAACATATTTAAGGATTCAACAGTAAATGAGTCTAAGGAAGAGATACTAGCAGCATAAACAAATAAGATTCTAAGAGGTAAGATTCAAAGTGGAAGTGTTTCTACATACTTTTCATTCCCCATTTCCATGAAGGTAAAATAGAATTTCTAATACTGAATAGCATATTGGATCACACCATCAACCTGTGCTGAATGTTCATTGGTTAGCACCAGTGAAACCATCTCTTCTGCTATAAACACAATTGTCACCTTGTTTAGTCAACATACATTTCGAGCTACTTCTATATGCAGGATTATGTAATTAATATAATTATCTGTTGAAGTTCTGTACAGATATCACAGATACAATTGTAATTTTACAGAGTTTTGAATTTGTGGGAATGTCTTAAAATACCCTCAAGCAAATTATTTTTTTGATTATTAATGTGTTTAGATCACTTTTTTTCCTTCATGAAATTATCTGATTGGTGTATGGGATTTGAAAGTATATTTTATTCAAATAAATTGCAGATCCGCAAATTGCATGTTATTATTTATTTTTACAAAATAAACAAAAATGCTGAATATTAAAGAATCTAGCATTAACATTTTCCTATATTTCATAAACTGCCATCTATGAACAGAAGATATTTTCTGTATGTAGTAAAGTAAGAAAATTTGTTATGGTTGCTGTTATTTTTGTTATATAGAACAGACTTATTCTCAGAATAGAAATTGAGGGGTTAAAAGCAAATTAAAAACGGAACTGATGAACTAACATGTTAAGATACATGGAACTTGATTTAACGTTGAGGTTGGTACAATCAGCCATGCAGTAGGTTTCCTTGACTTCTGACCAATACCATTTTTTCCTGTAACCAAGAGTTGCCCAATTCTTATTTCTTCCATGTGTAGGAGTCAATTCCATTGGTAAGTTGTTGTAAGAATGCATAATTTTTGGAAAGCATTTTTGGGAAGTAAATTTGAATCACTTCATGGGAGAATCATGGTCAGTGGCTATATCTGCCTGCTCTTAGCAGCAAAATTCCTAAAGAAACCGAGTTTGAAGGCTGCTTTTCTGGATTAAGGGCAGTAACAGGTCCAGGGCCTGAGAGAGAAGACTGATATGGAGAGTGAGCAGCAGATGGGGCGTGGGAACCAGTTAAACAGAGCACAGAGCCTCCCCTTCCTTCACCGGTGATACTCATCAGCACAACACACGCCAAACCTCCAGTGTCCCAGGTTATTCAGCCTCTGTTCTCCCTTTTAAGAAATTTTTACAGTGCGAAAAATAGTAAAGGTTCAATTAATATTTATAGAATGGCTCTAGAATGGAAATTTGAATTAATTGATACAGAAAAGAAAACCATTTGTGAACTTCTACACTTTATTGTTACTTTAAAAATCATAAACCATACAATTTAGAATCTGATCATGATCAAAAGGTCACAGTGGCACAGTTCACCAAAACATCAGAAGGATGCCAAGGGCAGCATATGGATCAAGGCAGAGGATCCAGGCCAAGCTGGGCAGAGCAAGCAGAAAAGGTGCTAGAATCAAAGAAGGGGATTGCCAGATGGAAACAAAAGCTGTTCTTTGCTTGGTTGCCTTGATTTTCTTCTATTTGTATTGAAGTGGTTTTCCAGCTGTTTTCTGAAGCCTTGGGGTTCTGGGGAGAGTTTCGGGGCCAGTTCACTGTGTATGTGTGTGTGTGTGTATAGAAAAAAGTCAGCCATAAGGAAACAGCCTCATGCAACCTAGAGAGAGCCACTTGGGTGCCTCTCTTCCCAAATCCGTGTTGAATGACCTCATCTTGGTGGCCTGAAATTTTAGCCATGGTGGTAGTATTTACACCAGAAATTGCCAAATACTTTAAACTAGAGTTCCTGCCCTTCACCAGAAAGCCAGATGTTAACAATTAACCACTGGATAAAGTTTCGGTCACCTAATAAATAAAATGTTACATTTAACAACAAAAGTGACAAAAGAACCTTGGTGCGTGAATTAGCCATTTTCTTCATGATTACAATTTTTGTAATGATAAAAATGGCAAATATATCTGTAATCAGTTTGTTCACATCACTTAATTGGCAACTCTTAGAGATATCTAAGAGATATTAATCCAAGAAAGCTGCTTTCTAGGAGTTTGTAAACTCTTTAGGATTAATGGACTTGTGCTGCCTACTCAAAAGTACAAGATTTATATATTTTTTCCTTGACTGATTTCATGTGGGTTTTTGTTTAGCATAGTGCATCTCCGACTTTAATGTGCATACAGGTGATCTAAGGATCTTGTTAAATGCAGATTCTGATTCTGTGGGTTTGGGACAGGCCTGAGATTATGCATTTCTAATAAACTACCAGCTGACGCTGCTGCTGCTGATCAATGGAGTGTATTTTGACTAGCAAAGATTTAACTGTCTCCGGCAATTGGAGAAAAGCAAATAAAGAAAATGGCAACAAATGTATTCTTAAAAAATCTAGTTCTTAAGAAAGTAAACTCTGCATGGGAGGAAAAACTATGTTTTATCTTTCCATTGAAGATCTTCAAATGTGGGCTACTGCATCTTTATTTTTTCCTGGCAGATGTTTGTTGAGTTCACACAATACAGTAAAAGACTAAACGAACTGGAAACATTAGAGATCCAAATTATACAACTCACTGACTACCCATAAACCTGAACAATGAGAGGCATTCTGTGTGCTTTACTCATTTAACTTCATTTAAACCCTTATTGGCATCCGTGTTGCATTAATGTGATAACTCTTGTGTAGCAATTAACAACTGTGGCGATTGTGAACATTTCTGAGGTTTGTCAGAAATCCCGGGAGCAGTCTCCAGGCATCCAATTCTTTGCTAATTATGGGGGCAGGGGCGGTGATCTGGATTCACAGATGATTTCTAATCTGCCCCCCCCCCCCGCCTCCATTTTCCTTTACCACAGGAATCAAAAGTTGAACAGCTGAGTTATGGCGGTATCTTTCCACCAGACATTTAGTTTCGGAAGTCATTTCTAATGGATGACTTTCAAGCAGTTTTGTCCTTTTTGTCCTCCTCCTTAAGAAACTCTTTGAATCTTCAAGGAGATAATCACATTGTACCCTTACAAATGCACATCCAACACTTTCACAAAGGTTTCAAAAGCTGAGTGTTCTCTATTGCCCTAAGCAAAATAAGCTCAAGCCTATTGAAAGGCAAATGGTGAGCATATTCTGCATAATACAGTACCCAGTGCTAACAATACTGGATGTTGTGTCTATTCTAATGCCTCAGAATTAACTGTGTGGTTGGAGGAAGGCTTGGGGAAGAGAATAAAGCTTCTTTTCCAAGCTTGGAGGATACAGGGTATGTTACCCAGAGGAGTAGCAGATGGCTTTTCAGTACTGAAATGCAACGTTGTTTTCATAACAACCAAACTGGTGTTTGCAGGCATGATTTAAAGGAAATAACTTTCCACCTTCAGCATTGGAAAATGCTTAGAAGATTTATTAGTTCCTATCCTTGGGAAAGCAAGGAATAGATCTCTTTCCTTTATACAAATAAGTAATACAGTGTTCTGCATAGGTTAAAGCTATCCTATTACAGAGAAACAAGTGTAGAACATTCTAATATTCTGGCCAAATATATAGGTGGCCCAGATCATGGATGCAAGAATAATTACCTTATAAAGCAACTTTGACCTTATTCTGCAAATGCATTGGCTCTGGTGAATTATCATATAAAGTGTCCCCTTTTTATTGTAAAATTGGAGTCTTTGCCCCAACATCTATGATTTGTTTAATCATTCATGGTCAAAATTTTGCAGCTCACAATCTCACTCTTTTTCACAATGGCATGTTGAAACCATTTAGTGTATTATTACTATTTTTAACTTCACTCTTGGAAGTATAAATTGTTGGCTTATACATATAATCAGAGGAATTCTGAGCAAAAATGTTTCATACCTGTATAAAGAAGCCACAGAAATATTCTTTAAGAAAACGTGGAAGGAATGAAGGAATGTAGGAAGGAAGAAGGAAGGAAGGAATGGAGGAAGGAAGGAGGAAAAATGGAAAGAAAATATGTATATTATGCATCATGCAATGTAAAATAAATCTTCAAAGCTATCAAATGAAGTCTGGATTCAAAATCTTATTCTTATATTAAACATTTCCATTTCATTGATGCTTCCCTGAGAAGTTCTGCTTTATGATTTAGTGAGTGACCAGAGCTAAATATCAGGAAGTACTCAAAGTTGTATTAATATCCCTAAGTATCACTAACTTACACTTTACATTCAGGCTGTCTGAAAAAAAAAACAAAAAAAAAAAACTGTAAATTTTGCAGAAACACAGGGGAATTAATTGATTACAGAGATATCTTTAAGGGATTTCTGGCTCTGATTCAAACTGTTCACAGAGCTGGGACACCATTATCACACAAATCACTCTAATAGTTCTCTTGGTACATTTTAGCTCAGCAACTTGTTCTGTAATACCTTTGAGCCTCAAGAATCAACATAGCTAAATTAAATGAAAAAAAAGTCATTGCTATTAATGTAAATACAGATGAAAATGAACATACTTTGTCTTAGTGTTCCAGAATTTCCATAGGGAATTTAACTGTTGGTAGATAAGTCAAAAGAATATATAGGGATTGATAGTCTAGTGGTGTTTAAACATTAGCTCTTGGGAAACTTATGGTTTGTGTCTCAAAAACTAAGTTGTTCTTCCTGCATCCTAGGATGAAGAATAATCTAGCAAGAACTTGTTCACCAGTTTAGATGTCTGGTTGTGGCAAGTTTAGAAGCTTAGCATGGAGAAAACTGATTTTGTAAATTGGATACATGCAAATCTTGAGTCCTTGTAGCCCATTGAAAATGCTTATCTTGATGTAACATTTGTCAACCTGCCATCAAGTCAAGTACTTTTTTACTTTTTCAGTATTTTTTACTCTTTTTTTTTCCTTCCTGTGAGGCAATGGTAATGGAATCCTTTGGTCATTAAATTTAGCAAAAAGAAAAGACCTTTCTTACCAGATCTTTCCGTTAAGACAGAAATCTTAGTTTCTGCCATTTCCTGTGACAATTTTGGACTGTGTGCTGATGTTATCTCAATTACAAGAGTCCATTCAAGTCGTAATTAACTCTTTAAAATTTCTCATATGACTTCTTTCTGGCTTAGTGGTTAAAAAAATGGGAATTTTTCTCTGTCTTTATTCACATCTTTAAAAGAACACAAACTAGGGTAAATGGCCTTCATTTCATTAACAAAACCATTAACAAACTGTTAGTTTTTAACAAACTGTCAAGTTTGAGTTCTCAGATTTAATTCTGAAAGATTTGTATTTAACCTGAGTCCTTCTGCTGGGTCTGACGAAAAGAACAGACCAATGCTAGTTCTCAAAATCATTTAGGCCCATCACTATAACCAAAGGCACATGTTTAAAAATAGTCTATTTATTTTAAAATAGTTTTAGATTTACAAAAAAGTTGTGAAGATAATAAAGTCCCTGTTCCGGTTTGCTAATGCTGCCGGAATGCGAAACACCAGAAATGGACTGGCTTTTATAAAAGGGGGTTTATTTGGTTACATAGTCTTAAGGCCATAAAGTGTCCAAGGTAACACATCAACAATTGGGCATCTGGAAAACCTCTGTTAGCTGGGAAGGCACGTGGCCGGCACGTGGCCGGCGTCTGCTCCCGGTTCTGGTTTCAAAATGGCTTTCTTCCAGGATGTTCCTCTCTAGGCTGCAGCTCCTCAAAAATGTCACTCATAGTTGCTCTTGGGGCATTTGTCCTCTCTTAGCTTCTCCGGAGTGAAAGTCTGCTTTCAACAGCCATCTTCAACTGTCTCTCATCTGCAGCTACTCTCTCATCTTCTGTACATTCTTCAAAGTGTCCCTCTTGGCTGTAGCTCCTCTTCAAAATGTCATTCTCAGCTGCACTGGGTTCCTTCTGTTTGTCAGCTCATTTATATGGCTCCAGTGATTTAATTTAGACCCACCCTGCATGGGTGGGGTACCACCTCCGTGGAAATTATCCAATCAGAGTTATCACCCACAGTTGGGTGGGGTGCATCTCCATGTAAACACTCAAAGAATTACAATCTAATCAACACTGATATGTCTGCCCACACAAGATTACATCAAAGAAAATGGCGTTTTGGGGGACATAATACATTCAAACCAGCACAGTCCCTATATCCCCCCCCCCCCAGTTCCTCCTCTTGTTGACATCTTATATTAGAATGGAATGTTCATCACAACTAGTTAACCAATACTGATGCATTATTATTAACTAAGTCCATACTTTACTCAAATTGCCTTAATTTGTACCTCATATTCTTCTGTTCCAGGATGCCATCCAGGAAACTGCATTAGTTTTAGTCATCGTATCTCCTTAAGCTCCTCCAGACGGTGACAGTTTCTCAGAATTTCCTAGATATTGATGACCTTGACAGTTTTGAGAAGTGATGATCAGGTATTTTGTGGAATGTACCTCAACTGGGGAGACAAATGCTACTTGACCCTCATATGATGTTTTCTCCGTAGACAGGGTTTATGGGAGGAAGACCAGAGGTAAAGTTTGAATCACATCCTAACTAGGGTATATGCCACCATCGTGACTTTTCATTGAGAATGGTAACCTTGATCACCTAGCTGAGGTAGTGTTTTTTCAGTTTCTCCACCAAAGAGTTACTTTTCTCTTTCCTTTCCATATAATTTTTGGAAGAGAGTTATTATCTAAAGCCCACACTTAAGGGGTGGAATGTTATGCACACCTCCTTGAGAGAGGGGCATCTGTATAAATTTTTTGGAATTCTGCATAGGAGACTTGTCTCTTCTTACCCATTTATTTATTTTTTCAGTCATTTATTTATATCAGTATGGACCCATGGATTCTTATTTTATACCTTGGGTTATAATCCAAAAGTATATGGTGTATTTTGTTGCTCAAATTGTTGTGGGTTTGACCATTGTATGCTCTTTCATTTAGCTCCTATGTCCCTTTGACACACCCTCATCATTGTGGATTTGTATGTTTGTGTATGTTTATGCACTTCTTTATTTTCTGGCATTGCAGGAGGCTCCGGGCTCATCTTGTATCTGGAATCAACCAAAGGCGACTTTTAAAAACATCTGATGAAAGATAATTTTACCCTTGTTGAAAAATAAATCTTGATGAGAAAATTGTAATTTCCATTTACCAGGTGACTTGAGACTGCAGGACATTTTGGACTATGTTTTCACTAGTCTTATTGTAAAGCAGGTTTGAATCATTTCTATCCTTAATTTTCATTAGATATTCGCATACCTGACATGCTTCCTGTCCAAGCTTTGTAACTCAGATACTGCTTCATCTCTGCTCCCCTAGTATTTTTATTTTTATTTTCTTAATTTTTAGTTATTTTATTTTTAAACTTGTAATTATAGTAACATATATACAATTCAAAATTTCCCATTTTAAGATTTCAAGAATGCAATACAGTGGTATTAATTACATTTCCAGTATTGAGCTGCCACCACTAGCATCTATTACCTAAGCATTACTTCCCCATTCCTACTCCCAGCCCCCTGTTCTTGGTAAACAGCAATCTCTACTTTTTTTCTCTCTCTTATTATAGGTATTTAAGTTAAGTGAGATCATACAATATTTGTCTTCTTGTGTATGGCTTATTTCACCCAACATTATGTTTTCACGGTTCATCCACATTGTAGAATGTATAAGAATTTCATTACTTTTTACAGCTGAAAAATATCCATTTTGTGTATATACTACATTTTGTTTATCCTAAATTCATCTGCCGATGGTCACTTGGGTTGCTTCCACCTTTTGGCTATCATGAATAATGCTGCCAGGCACATTGGCATACAGATATTTGTCCAAGTCCTCACATTCAATTCTTTTGATATATACCCAGAAGTGGGATTGCCAAGTCCTATGGTAATTCTATGGTCAACTGTTTGCAGTGGCTGGACCATGTTATAGTCCCACCAACAATATGTAAGCATTCCAATTTCTCCACATCTTCCTTGCTAACACTTGTTATTTTCTGGCTTTTAATGATTGTCTTCTCAGTGGGTATAAAGTGTCCCATAGCATTTTACACATACTTTTGTTATAGAATTTAACACATTGTATTATAATTATTTATTAAGGTGTCTACATCTTTCATAAACTTGAGCCAGCAGTCCTTAGCCTCACCGTACCATCCCTAGCACCTGGCACAGTTGCTGGAACATAGCAGGCAGCTGATAAATGTTTTGGAATTGCTTGATTGAATATATTATTTCAAGTCATTTTCTGGGTTTTGAAGTATGTCTCACTATAACTTAAACCTGAAGTTTTATGTTTTCCTATGCTTTTCTATAGTCCTGGTATTGAAAACCTTGCCTCTTTACAAAGTGGGCATCATATGGGCAATATGTTATATAAGTTCAGTAGAGGTTTTCTTGTTCATTATTTGTTATGATCAATGATTGTACTCACGGTAAAAACACTAGCACGTTTGGCTGCTATAAGCCAAGTCTGCTCCCATAGTTATCACATAAAAAGAACTGTTAATAAAACAAGCTACTAAACCAAAGTTGGCATTTCTACAAATATGACAGCTTATTCTAACCTTTAGATATTGCATATCTTTTCATAGATTACTTCTAGAAAATTTTGGGAACACCTATTCTGATATAATATTTTAAAGGAAATGTTTTACGCAGTTTATACTTTAAGAAGTAGTTTCCATTTATAAAATAAAGTTCTCAAAACTCCTCCTTTGATATAATCAGATTTGTAGATGAACTTTTATGGTATAAAAAACAACTTTGACTTCTGGTCTGATCATGGTCCTGTCCGCTAAATGCAACCATGAACTCTGGAGATAATGCAATGGGCAACCAAAAGAGAAGGCTGAAAGAGGACAGAGGAAAGTTGGGCTGGTTAATAACCCCAGGACTAGAGGAACACAGTGGTGGCAGATCATTTTAGGATCATCCACTAACAGTGGAAGATGACCTAGGTCCAGCATCTCCTGATCCCCAACTTAGCAAAGGAAGATGGCTCAGTTCAGCTCATATCAAGCCTGTATTGAATGGAGCCCCACCAATGACACCAGGTGAGCCCCAGGATACTGGCAAGAGAGATTAGGAGTGCCACTAACCATAGGCAGCCAGAAGGAAGCACTATCCTTCCTCATTGGGCCTGAACTGTCTCACCTCTACCTAGAGACACAGGGCAATGGTTGGTTCCAAAAGGGAAAAATCTGTCATAACAATCACCCAGCCCAGGAAACATGTTTGTCTTCATGATCAGGAGAATGCCTTCCCCAGTCTGGATACCCTGGGCAGGCAGGTGGCACTGGCACAAGTAATCCAGCCACAACAACTCTTCAGCCAGGAGGAAATCTCAGTGCTCTCTCTGTCAGAGAATCCCTTTCCCCACCTAGAGACTTTGGTTGGCCATCTGACAAGGGGGCTTCCACCACAAATGCCCCATGTGGGATGAATTCCTCATCCCTTTTTCCAAACTAGAGGTACCAGGTTTCCCAGCCAGAGGATGTTTCCTCTTTTTCCTCAGACAACACCACCAAGAACTGTAGGATCTGAAGGAGCACCCAAACAGACCAAAATAGCACCAAAAATGCTCCCCAAAATAAATTTTCATTGGATTCACAGAGCACAAAAATAGGCCAGGACCTGTGTGCTAAACTTAAACAGGGTAACTGCCTGCTAAAATAAGATTCAGTAGAACTCAGAGTCACCTAACAGTATAGCCAAAATGTTTAACCTGTAATAGAAAATCACCTACCATACAGTGATTTCAACAAGAATGAAAAAAGATAATTTATTGATGTCATCCCCAAAATTAATCAGAGTTAGACTCTCCTAACCATTGTACAAATGCATTAACAAGTAATTACAAATTCTCTTGAAACAAATGAAAAACAAATAGAAAAATCTTGGCAAAGCAATAGAAGTTATAAAGAAAGAACAAAGTGGAAATTATAGAACAGAAAATTAAAATACAGTAACAGAGATTGAAAATTCAAAAGATGGCCTCAGTAGTAAAATGGAAGTGGCAGAGGATTCAGTGAATTTGAGGACAGTTCAGTAAAATTTACCCAATCTCAACTATAGAAATGGATTGAAAAGAAAATGAATAGAACCTCAGGGACCTGTGGTGCAATAACAAAAGATCAGACATTCTTACCGGATTCCTAAAAGAAGTGGAGAAAGGGAGTGAGTGAAAGGCACTTTCAATTGGTGAAAAATATGTCTACAGATTCAAGAAGCTGAGTGTGACTGAAATAGGACAAACCCAGAAAAATTAATGCCATGTGTGTGATAACTAAAGGAAAACAAACAAACAAAAAACCTGAAAGCAATGATAGAAATGACATGTTATCTACAGGGGAACACTGATTCATCTGAGAATATGCAGCCCAGAAAGGGAAATAGATGGATGCAGTGAAGCATTAGTGGTATCTGTAATTTTTTTCTTTTACAAAATCTGAAGTTGAAAAAAAGAGAAAATGTTACTGTTAACACTCATGCATGGCCTATGTGATATTATGCTTTCTTCAGTTAGAAATATTTCAAAATTGAAAATGATTTTAATAGACACGAATGAATAAGTTTCATACATTATAGTCTTATTCTAACCTTGTTTAGCCAGATCTACAAAAGTAAACCATTTCCATTTTTTAAAAGTTATTTTTGTTTAAAAATAAATTTCATTTCATTTCCACTACATGAAATAATTGCATTGGAAGCGTATTTCAACTAGTGCCATATAAAGCACTTTGGGGATGTACCATTTTTCTTTATTATAATGGGATTAGATTCATTAGAAGAAAATTAATTCCAAAGAAATGTGAAACTAAGGAACTTTAATCAATCCCTCATTTAGTGTGTGTATTCAGCTTTCTAGCAGGATTTGAGGCAAATTATACATTCAATAGAAAAACTCACAAAATGAAACAATTCAGGATAAAAAGCAAACCAATGTGGAAGGAAACAAAGAGATTAAGTACAAGAAGCACCAGGAATCTGAAAAAAGTAATTACTTTTATTGAGTACTATATTTGGATCTGAATTTCTAGATGGCTAAGCTAAAAATCTATTAATCTGCATAGTTTTTTTTTATTTGTTGCCAACTGAGATCAGATTACTCTGTTGGCTGGTACCTATACTTGAATTTTAACTCAAGTGAGGTTCAGGTGTAAGAAGTAGGAGTTTTAACTCAGAACATTCCTTTCTTTCTCCTCATAAATTATGCTTAATTTGCTCCAATCTGGCAAGAAATTTAATCCTAGCCATTTTGGGGGGTTCCCTCCAAGGCCATATAGGATTTTACAAGACTTCTTGCCTCTTGTGGTAGAAAAATTGGGAAGAGGTGGGGTCTTTTGTCAGTGACATTCACCAGATTTATCACAGAAGTCTCCTCTGGATCTTAATAGTACTGCCATCAGTCCCGAGTCCTGCTGCTCCAGTGATCTCGGAGATCCTCTTACCACTGTCCTCCCCACTGGCTGCAGTTCAGAGTCCACAGCCATTCCCTCCTCCGGTGGTCCTATGTGCAGGTAGACATTGGTTCTTTGTCACCATTTCCCCCCAAACTCATCACACTCAGCCTGCCCCTCCAGGTGAGCTGCATGTTAGTGCCACTATTCCCAGCATCTCCCTCCATGACCCTCCTCTGCAAGCATAACCTGACACAGTGAGTCTTTGTGGGTCTATCTTTTCTAGAGGGAGACTGGAAAAGGAAATTATAGCAAATTTTACCCTGTAATACAATTACAGAATTAATTTTCTAAACCAGTGTTAAGGAGAGTGAAGAAACAATACTCATATTGAAACTGTCTGAAATTCTCCACAGTGCTAGTACAACTGGTTACAATTCTATTATGAAGGTGACTACCAGCTCTGCAGTGATGAACAGACAAGTCTCCAGCAAAAACATGTAGCTAAAAATGAAAGATTATTTGAAGGCAGACTTGGCTTGATTGATTTAATTGGGTTGATTTTAATTTGGTGATTTTGAAAAATGTAAAAAAAAACAACAAAAAACCCCCTTTCTCTTTCTGTGTAGGAGGATAGGCAAGCTAGGAGAAGCATACCCATTAATAAGAGAAAGATAGACTAATTTTAATTCTGAAGTGGATATATGAGAGTACTTTACAAGAAAAATGAGGATGCTTGGTATTGACAGCTGGAAAGTGATAAAGAGCAAGCTGAAAGAATGGAGGGAAAAAATAAAATAGGAAAGCTCATAGGCCTGAGATTAAAACTCTGATTCTTAATCTGGGTTGGGATAAAATAAATCCATTATGAATTTGATTTTCTTGAGTAATGATACGTTTTCCAAGGAGAGCATAGACATAGCTGTCAAAGGCAAGCGTGTTTCTGAGAAGGAGTCTTCTGAATGGAATTGGAGACCTCTAAGAAAGTTGCACTCTTGCCTTGGTAGAACCTCATTCCTTTTTTCAGGAGGCAGCTAGTGGGGAGGGGTGATGTCACACTAACCAGACAATTTCATCAAAGGTCATTTTTCTATATAGGATCAAGCAAAAGCAGCCATTTAAACAAAAACATATTGAGATTGGATTTGTCTAAAAAGATGGGGGGGCGGTGCTCAGTTCATGCATCAGCTGTTGTCTGTAACACAGGGTGGCAAATCTTTTCTGTAAATGGCCAAATAGGATATATTTTAGGCTTTGTAGACCATGTGGTTGTTGCAACTGCTCATACCTATTGTGGTGGTAAGAGCAACTGTAGACAATACGTAAATGAATGCTTGTGGCTGTTTTCTAATAAAACTTTATTGGTGAAACAAGCAGCTTCTGGGTTTGGCCCATGGACCATAGTTTCCTGACACTTGGTTTACAGTATCATGGACTTGGCGACATTGGCGCATTGATATTGTTCTGGAAATAATTCTACCAAGGCTGCTGTTACAAAGACATAGGTCCAGAAACTTGGGAATTGTAAGCTGCTGGTTGAAATATTAAAAAAGATACTTGTTGATCCATTTACAACCATGTTTCAAAATAATTACAATTCTTATAGATTTTATAAATACTTTGTCTAACCTGGTACTTTGAAAAACTAAGATACTTAATGGATTCACTTTTTCTACTGTGTACAGAGCACATATTTTTTAGTAATAGTGTATTAAAAATAACACTTTCCTCACTTATTTTTTGCTGCTTTCTGCCTTCAAGTTCTAAAGTGTGTTTTATTCATTTTTCCTTTTCGGAAAAATGTCTTCAAAATTCATTAAAAGAAACAATGAAAATTGGTTAAGGAAATTGAGGAAATTAAATAGATTCAGAAGTAGAACTAATTAAGAAATTTAATGCAGAAGAGTCAGAATGTGGAACTAAGTGTTAAACTATAAAATTATAAAAAGATTTATTCATACACATGTGCATTTCTTTAAGTGATTTATTACAGCCCTATTGTGTGCTAGGTTTTGTGATATGTACCGTGAAGCACATATACAAAGTGTAAAATTAAATTCCCTTTGACAGGGAGCGTTAACAAAATCACATTGCTTATAGGTGAAACCGATAGTTGCAAACCAACATTTTGAAAAGTTGGTTTCTTTTTGTATAAAGTGGGTCACTCAGCTGTTGGCATAGGAGAGCTTAGCCTAAAAAAAATTTAACCAAGTTTCATTTTTCAGAAAGAAGCTGAGTAACAAGCATCTTTCTCAATTCCAGTGGAATCTGTTGATGGATGTGGTACAGGTTCTAAAGACCCCCTAAAACTCCCTTTCCCCAACTGCTCCCACTTTCATAGCTGTCACAGTTTTTGCTACAGTTAAGTCGTGCACTCAATTTTGTTATTTCTAGACTTTTTTTTTTTTTTTTTTTTTGCCCTGAGACACACAATAATGGGAATCAGGACCAAATGAAATCTGTTTGTTTCCAATAGCTTTAAAATTTTTTTTTGCTAGGGGAAGTAGAGTAGTCACTTGAGCGTATTTGACTTAAAGTGAATATTTGTGCAATCTTAATAGTGTGAAGTCTTCAGATATAACTACTTTTAACTTTTAAATAATTTTCAAGAAGCAGAAAAATGGTATTATGGAAAGATTACAGCCATTTAACTTGTGAACATTGCACATGGCTTACAAAAAATTCAAACTTAAAATTTCATCTTTTTTCATTATCAAAGAATGTGTCAAATAGACATCCTTATCCCATCTCTGATGTGGAGACCGGAGATGAAGTGGCAGACAGGATTGGGACAATGAGGGATACACCAGAATGTGGATGGGAAAGAGGTCAAAGTTGATAAATGGGCTAAGGATAGATATTGATGTGCACAATACTGTATAATTTTAAAAATCATGATTTTACATTTTAACAAACTATTGAGTTTGTTTCCAGATTCTAAGGGATTCTTTAGTATGTGGGAGTCCTGCAGGAAAAGTGAATCTCATTTCCATTTTGGCCCTGGCTGAGATGCCCATTATCTCACCTGGTCCTTGGTCATCAGTCCCTGCAGATCCCTGCTCTGTGTTTCTTACTCAAATAACAGTGCCTCGGCAGGTCCAGATCTCTGCCAGTGACTTTCCTTACCCTTTGGGTTGCGGGGAATAATTAATATTTTCCAGTCCACTTGGGTTATGTGCTACTTATTAAGGCTGTCTAAAATCTTCACCTCTTTGGAATATTAAGATGCGGGGAGCATCTTTGCCAAGTGCGCAAAGCTTGGTCACATGGGGACTCTAGGGATCAGATTCAGGCCGTTGCCTAGACTTATCATAAGGACATTTTTTATTCTACTGCTTTGTCACCACATTGTACCTTTCTGTTTAAGACTGGAGCTCAATAGTCTTACTTCTTTACTGAGCTCTACTTGATTGTAAACTTTTATAAGTTTTCAGGATTCTCTATACCAACCACTCCTTCTTGGAATTTGGGGATTTGATTCAGCCAGTAGGGAGGTTTGCGGGTTTCAGAGAACAAGCTTCTTTTGGGGGGAAAATTGAACTTTGAAGCAGGCTGCAAGTCTATTCTTTGATGGGCAGTGGTCAATGACACCTGTAAAAGAAGCGTCACTTAAAGCAGGGACCCAGAGGCTATAGTCACAGGGTAAGGATAAACTTTGGAAATAGACTTGCAACCTGGCTTCACATAATCTCAGTGGTCTAGGGAATATCAATTGTTTAAAAATGGCCCCAGACTGGTGGAATTTCTAACAGAAACCAGGTAGAATTTAAAAAGACATTAGAATTGGAATGATAGGACTCAGTTGGCTTATCATTCTCAAAATAATAAAAGCCAAAGTTATAAATAAAACAGGAGACTAGAACTATATATATAAAAAAAAAAAAAACTAGAATATTTGAAGATGCACCAAATAATCTGAGACCTGAGCAATACAATAGCTGACATAATTTACAGGTATGTTTTATATCAGATTGGACGTGGTTGAAGAGAGAAATAATGGATGAAAATATGGGTCAGAAAAAAGTAAAAAGATTGTAGCCTGGAAATAAAAAGTTTTAGAAAAATCACGTGAGAGCATTAAACACTTGGAGAATAGAGAGAGATCTGTCATACTTCTATTTGGAGTTACAGAGATATGAATGAAGCTTTACAGTGAGGCTGCATTATATGAACTCAAAAAATATAAACTATATTTGATACAAAGTAGTAACAGAAAAATTTATAATCCTACTGGGAGGTTTTTATTTTCAGTAATTGATAGAGAAGGTTTGAATGACATGATTATCTATCTTGACCCAATGGATATAAAAATAATACTGTTGCCAACAAATGCAGAGTAAGCATTCCTTTTAATAAAAGCACACATGGACCATTTATGAAAATTGACTATAAATTGATCAAAAACAAGTGTCATCAAATACCAATGAGTGTGATCATTCAGAGAATACTCTCTGATGACAATGCCATTTTGCTGGAAATCACCAGCATAATATTACAAGAAAAACTTCATATGTTTGGAAATTTTAAAAAATACTTCTAAATAATCCAAGGATAAAAGAAGACATAAAGGAAATTAGAAGTGTTTTGAAGTGGTAAAAATTACTCCATATCTAAACTTGTGTCATAAAACTAAAGTAGCACATAAGGAAAATTTATAGACTCTAATGCATATGGTGGAAGGGTTTTTAAAAGCTGAAAATTAATCAATTTGAAGAAGTTTTTGAAAGTTTAATAAACCGAAAGATAGTAGAAGAAAGCTAATGAGTAGAAGAGCATAAATTGGCAAATTTGAAACAACATCCAATCCAGAGGATAGAGGTTCCACAATTTGGGGTAAAAAAACCAAACAACTCAATTGTGATCTAAAAAGTCAAAGGCTGGTTTTCGAAAAGATTTCTAGAATTTATAAATCTCTGTTCAGACTATCAGCGAAAGAGAGGAAGAACACAAATAACCAATAAGAAAAATGAAAAAAAAAAAAGGGGGTACACCCAACATACTTATCTAACTCCAGACAGGATAAACACAAATAGCCCCACACCACACCATGATATAGTCAAACTGTCAAATGTCAAACAGAGAATTCTAAAAGCCACAAGAGAGAAGCTACATGCCACAAACAAGGGAGCCTCATTAAGATTAAGTGCTGATTTCTCATCAGAACGATGGAGGCAAGAGGGCAGTGGGATGACATATTTAAAGTGCTGAAAGCAAAATTGCCAACCAAGAATTCTATATCCAGAAAAACTGTCTTTCAAACATGAGAGATTAAGACATTCCCAAACAAATAAAAACTTATGGAGTTTGTCACCACCAGGCCAGCCCTACAAGAGATGTTAAAATGAGTTCTTCAGGTTTAAAGGAAAGGATAATAGACAAAAGACCAAAGCCGTATGAAGAAATAAAGATCTCTGGTGTGAGTCATGACATGGGTAAATAAAATGTCAGTACTATTGCATTTTTGATTTGTAACTGTATTTCTTTGTTTTACTTCTTACAGGATCTTAAAGGCAAATACATAAAGTATATTGATAATTGAGTGGTTTGGGGCTCATAGCTTATAAATGTGTAACCCTTGACAAGAACTACATAAAGGTGAGGTCATGGAGGGGCATAGGAACATACTTCATGTATACTATTGAAGTTAAGTTGTTATCAAAGCGAACAGGATTATTATAGATTTAGAATGTTAAATTTAGGCCCCATGGTAACTATAAAGAAAATATCAGAGAATATGCAAGTTCACAGAGAGAGGTTGGAGTACAGGTTTTCAGGGATGGGGGCAGGGAAAATGGGGAGTTCATGAATAATGGATATAGGGTTTCTGTTTTGGAGATGGGAAGGTTTTGGTGATACAGATTATTGAGGGTACCTTAACATTGTGACTGTGATTGATCCCACTGGATGATATGCTTGAGGCAGAGATGGGTAAGTTTATGTTGTTTATATATTCCCACAATTAAAAAAGAAAGAAAGAAAGAAAAAGCAACTAAAGAGACAATGTCAATTGGACAGAATACATAATTCTGGATTGGACTTAACAAAAGAGAAGAAAAGGCTCAAGAGGACAATATTGAGACATATGGAAAAATGGTATATAGACTGCAAGCTTTCTATCAATGTTAAACACCTTAAACTGTATAAATGCACTTAGTGTGATTACATAAGTGAATATCATTGTTCTTAGGAATTCTACATGGCAGCATTGTGTTCAAGGAGCATGATCTATACAACTTACATTCAAGTGTTCAGAAAATGGATTGATAATTAGGCAGGCAGGCAGGCATGGAGATAGAGAGATGGATGGATTGTTAGGTTGATACGGCAAATGTGGCAATGTGTTAAATTGGTAGATCCAGGTATCTAGGGAGTGGGGTAGAGCATGTTGGAGTTTTCTGAATGAGGTTTGTGTTATTTTTGTAATGTCCTGTAAGTTTGAAAGTATTTCAAAATAAAAAGTTTAAAAAAGGAAAAAAAAATAAATGAAAAAGGAATTCACTACAGCCTTTGAAGACAGTAAAAAGACAATTCTGTGAATAATATATTGGAAAAGTTAGGATGAACAGAAAATTTCTGCATAAATGTAGCATAAACACTGACTCAAAAATAATTAGAAAATCTAAACTGCTGTGTAACAAAATATTAAAGATTGAGATGATGCCATTCTTACACAGACTGTAGCACAGAGAAGTAAAAGGATGAACACACCTTAGTTCATTTTATGAGGCTAACTAACCTTGATACTAAAACATTACAGGAGAGTACAAGAAAGGATAATTATTGGGTAGTTATATTTATGAGCATAGGTACAAATATCCTAAATAAAATATCTACAAAATGATCCTGTAGTATATATAGAGGATAGTTCATCATGACCAAGTTATAATAATATTAGGGATTCAAAGTTGGTTTAAAATTCAAAAATCAATCAATATATTTCTATATTTTATATATACTCTATATTTTATAGAATAGTCATATGATCTTCTCGGTAGGTGCAGAAAAATACAGGATAAGAGGCAAGACCCATTCAGGATAAAACTCTTGGCAAACCAGTAATAGAATAGAATATTTAAATTTTATAAAGTGTATCTATAAGTATCCAACATCAAACGTCAAATTTAGATATGACAAGTTGAAAGGTTTATCTTTGAATTCAGGAATACAATTTCAACATTGTACTGAAAGTCCTAACCAGTACAGTAAGGCAAGCGTATGAAATAAAATGCAAAACTTTTAGACTTTGTATTAGTTGGGGTTCTCCAGAGAAACAAAACAGGATGCATATGTCAGTATTAAGAGTTTATTATAGGAATTGACTCACATGACCATGGGGTTTGACAAGTTCAAATTCTAGAAAGCTGGCCGCAAGTTGAAAACTTGGTGAATGTGAAGTTGAATTCCCCAGGAGAAGCTGGCTGGCTGAAGTAGAGAGAGAGATTCTTCTTTCTGACTGGTGAAATTCTCAGTTCTCCATTTAAGTCTTTCTACTGATTGGATGAGGAAACTCTTCTCATCGCTGAAGGCAGTCTCCTTTGTTGGTTGTAGATGTAATCAGCCATAGATACAATCTACTGACTATCTAGATTGATGGATATAATAGCACTATTAAAAATTGTATTTCTGTATAAGAAATAGATTATGACATTTTAAAAATGGTAACTTTGTAATAGCATCTAACATTTATAAAAATTAAGAATTTGGTAGATTTTTACCAAAGAATGTATAAGATATGAATGACCTAATATTAGAAAGTTATGAAATATCTTCCAAATTGACCTTTGTATTCTATAAAACCTCACTCTGTTATGAGAGATGTGACCTTTCAGAGCAATGTAGAAACCACATTCTTTTCAATAAATGGTGCTGGGACAATTGCATATACATATTGCAAAAAAGTACTTGAATCCCTGTCTCTGACCCTAGACAACATCAATGCCAAGTGCTCTATCAACCTAAACATGAAGGGGAAAACTGTAAGGCTTTAGGAGATAATATAGGTGAATATATTTATTACATCTGAAAGGGATATATTTCTTAAAGAGGACTCAAAAAGCATTAAACTTAAAGGAAAGTATTGATAAAGTGAGTACACTATAATTATGAATTTCTATCCATCAAAAGAATCAACAAACATGAGGAAAAGACAGGCCATAGAATAAGATATTTTGCAACACATGTAAAAGAGAGAGGTTCATATGCACAGTATATAAATTAGGTTTGCAATATAGTGAGCAAAAGTAATTCAATAGAAAAAGGATAAAAGAATTGAGCTGGCAGTTAACAAGGCCATGATCAATAAACATAAGAACTGGTGCTCAGGAAATGTAAATTAAAACCCAAATGAGATACCAATGACCCATCATTGATAAAATTGAAAATTCTGAGAACAAGTATTGGAGGAATAATGGAGCAGTTGGGAACTCATATACTGTTTTAGGAGTGCAAACTGGTACATAAACTTCAGAAAATATTAAGGAAAGTTGAATATGTCTTCCCTTTTAAACCATATATTCTCTTTATATATTGCTGAATGTATTATAGCATACACAAGCATATCATAATGTGTACATATACAAGTAGCAATCCTCATTATGAAACAACCCAATTATCTATCAACAGGAGCGTGGGTAAATAAAGTGTATTATATTTATACAACTGAACAAAATAGAGTAATAGACAGCAACAAAATGAGCCATATAAATTTAATGTTTAGTAAAGGAAGCAGAAAGAAAAAGAATACAACAGAGTTTAATTCTATTTATATAAAATTTTAAAACAGACAAAATTAAATGATATATTTTTATAAAATGTATTTTAAAGCATTTAAATTATATTTTAATATGTATTTTAAGTGATAAGAATATATGGAAATGCGAGAAGCAATTACTATTATATTTAGATTAAAGTTCATCTCAGGGAAGCATGGAATCAAGGAGGGATGTATGGGGTTGGTTGGCAATGTTATATTATTTTGACTGGTACAGTGATTTTGTGATTATTTCCTTTAAAATTTACTCATTATGCTTTTACATTTTATCTACTTTTATGTATGTGTTATATTTCACATCAAAACTGATATAAAAAGCACATTGTAAAAAAATTAGTTTATATAGCAAAATATTATCCATACATTTGACATTTTGATATTGTCAAATGCTTTCAGTATTGTGACATTCTCCACTTTCACCCAAAGCACAGAGTTCCTGTCTCTCCAGATCATCACAAAAATACAGTATTTTTCTTCTAATCCAATATCCCAAGTAAAATATGTTTTAAATCTGAATTCCTTTAGTTATGACTGAAATGGGACATCTTTTCATATATTTACTGGCCATCTGTTTTTCTTTTTCTGTCAGTTGTCATTTTCTGTCTTTTCTATCTTCATTTTTTCCCCTATATTTTATTAAGCTTATAAAAACTTTTGGTATATTTGGAAAATTATGTAATTTTTTTTCTAAGAGTTAAAATCTTTTTTTCTAGAATGTCAATTATTTTTTCCTTAACTCATGGTTGTTTTATCATACAACTTTTTTTTTCTCTTTATTTTTCTTTTCCTCAATTCTTTCCTTTATTCTTCATTCTTCCCTTTAAATTACCTGGAGTTATGTCATATTTAGAAAGGACTTTACAATCTCTGTGGAGGAAGTTCTTAACATTAAATTCAAATGACTTCTCTACTTCTACATTTCTACTCATATTTAAATTCATGTTACTTTAGTTGTTTCATATTTTTGTTGTGACTTTCATTTCCATTTCTTTTGTTTTTCCCAGAGTTTATAATTTCCTTCGGATTTTGTTGTTGTTGACATAAAAGCAATGGCGTGCTATTAGCATACCATCAAGTTCATCTGGAATCTCAAGCATATTTTCTATTTCTGAATTTCTTTTTTTTCCTCCAGAGTCATTGCTTCAAAAACACTTTTTCTCCCAGCTTCATTCAGGACTGGATGTTTTCTAAGCCTGCTATATATTGTCATATGAGACTTTCCTTGACTATCCTCCTGGGTTAGACCCCTGTTTTCTTGGTTCTCTTGTATTCGTATTTGTTTTGCTGGAAATATCTTCACACAATTCACCCAGAAGCATTAAGTTAATTTTCTGAGTTCTTATATGTTTAAAAGAGATTTTATTCTGCTGTTACATTTGATCAATAATTTGGCATGTTATAGAATTCTAGGGTTAAATTAATCTTTCTTCTAACTTTGAAGGCATTGCTCCATTTTCTTCTAGCATCAAGAATGCAGATTGAAAATTGTGGTGTGTGTCAGATTGTTTTGTAGGGAATAGGTTTATGTACTTGGAATGTTTTTTTCTTTATAGACATTTTTAGATTTCTTCATTGTTCTTGAAGTGTCAAATTAATAGAAAATTTCCAAGTCCAGGACATTTTTTTTTTTTTTTTTAATTTTCATCTTCTTAGATCCTGTAAACCTAAAAATGCATTCCTTCTACACCTCTGGGAAAATTTCATTATTTCTGTGATAATTTCCTCACATTCATATATTTTTTCTATTATTGCTTGAATAACTTACCAGTGTTTAGTGTTGGGTCTCTTGATTAATTCTGTCTCATATATCTCCTCTCATGTGTTTCACCTTTTGAAGATAGTAGCTCAGAGCAAGGATTCCAGAGCCAAACTCCCTCTATTTGAATCTGAGATGTGCCTTTTACTATGCCTGAAATCAATAGGTGGATGTTTTCTTATCTATAAATTGGGACTAACAATAAAATCAATTTTAAAGGTATGCTGTGAGAACTAAATAAGTTAATACATTCAACATGTTTACAATAGTGCCTGGCACATATAAGCATTTGAAAGTGTTACCTATTATTATTTCTCCTTTACTTTTTTTTTTTGTTTCTGATGTAGCTATTTGATTTTACCTTCATTCCACTCCACTGATTTTATTTGAACTGTTTTTTGTTTTTTAAATTTTGCAGACTCTTTCATGTTCCCAGACATTTTTTTCCTTTCTATTATTGTTTTTTTTTTCCAATATATATATATTATCTTCTTAAATCTCTGTGAGTGAACTGAACCCTTTTTTAAAAAGTTGTCTTTAAATTCTTGTATTATCTGTTTACTTAAGGGTCAGTTTGGTCGTTCTCATCATACTATTAGATTTTCTCACGTCTGAGGATCCTTGCTTGTTTTGTATTTAAGAATGAAGGACAGGATAAGTGGTGTGGCTTTTCTTTACTATTGAAAAATCTAGACTGTTTCACAATGGGCCTCTCCCATGTGTTGGAAGTCTGATTGTATTGGTGGATATGGTATATGAAAAATCAGACTTGACTTCAGGGTAAATTTAAGAGGAGGGTTTTACTTAAGGTATTGGTACCCGTTCCAGAAATCAGTTTCTTCAGGGAAGAACTGTTGCATTTTTCTTCTTAGGGCTTAGAGCTAAACTGCTGGAGGATGAAAGAAGGGGTAACTGGCATTGTTGTTCCAAATGAAGAACTTCATTTAATCCCTATCTTTATTTCAGTTGTTCACTTTGTTTTATCTATTGATTTTAAGTCCAGAACTTACTGGACTCTGGGTAGCAGGGCAGCGAGTACCATAATTACAGAGCCTTTCCTTCGCTGCAGGGGTGGGCAAACCAGTTATGAGCTGGCTGTCAGTTTTCGTAAAGATTAATTGGAGCACAACCACATCCATTTTTTTGGGTATAGTCTATGGCTGCTTTCATGCTATAATAGCAGAGTTGAGTGCTTTTGATGGAGACCTTGTGGCCTGCAAGCTTACAATATTTACTAGCTGGGCTTTCACAGAAAAGTTTTGTTAACCAGTGCTTTATTGTTTCACCTGTTTTATACCTTCCTGGAGTTTGGTAATCTCTCTAGTCTGATGATGATCCCCATTCTCATTTTCTTTACATTATGAGTTTATTTCTCCCTTATTTATTGGTACCTTTACTTAAATGCATTTCAAGGAGAATATGAGATTTATGGAGGTGTTCAGTCTGCCGTCTTGAACTATAAGCCTAATTCCTTTAAGTTTAAAGTCATTGAGTTCACTTTGAGTCTATTCCTTTTAATTATTTCTACCTCCTAATTCTATTACCTTGACTTAAATTATATCTTGCAGTCCTTTTATTTTTTGTTGTTATTTTCCCAAGTTGTTAACCTTATTTCTCTCTTTTTCTGCTTTTACTACTCTCCCACTGTTTTCTCTTCCCCTTCTTTCCTTTAGAGCCATGACTTTTCTTAAACCAAGATTTATTAATTTGTTTCTGTGGTACTAACATCCTTTTTTCTTTTCTCCCCACCCTCCCCCCCAATACTGGTCACTTGAAGCACAGCAACTTTGCTGTAAGGTTAGGAGAAATAAAATTCAGATGCTTGTATCTTTATACCTGCTTATACCTTCTGGAGGAAATGAAGGTCTCTTCAAGTAACTTACTATTTTTAAGATAACTAATTGAATCCTACTAAGCAGTCAGTATACCAAGTTGTTTAGGAAATTACCTGATGTTGGAACAAAAATTTGTGTAGTTTTCTTTTTCTAACATACTAGTTTTATATTTATGAGATTCACACATGAGCCAACTTTGTTCTTTGTTACCCATTCTAGAGAAAATTTCTAGTGGAGCAGTTGTTGAATGTATTGACTAAACAAAGTTTGAGGATTGTCATTGGATTTAATGCCATGCCTATCTCTCATTACTCTCTGGATAGTTAGGAGCCTCTGTACTTATACTTTCAAATCATAGGGAAGAGATAAAATGACAAAGACAAGTGTTTCTAACATGCTTCTAAGATCTCAAAAGGATGCCCTTTATTAATAGCCACATGACTTGTAAGTCATTCTATCTTTGTTACCTGTTCATTCAACTTTATTATATGAACAGGCATAGGGATCTGTGCTAGGTAAAAGCTGTATGCACCCCAGAAAAACATGTTCTTAAATCTAATTGATTCCTGTGTGTGAACCCATTGTAAGTGGGACCTTTTCATGAGGAGTTAAGGTGTGGCCACCTCAGTCAGGATGGGTCTTAGTCCTATTACTGGAGTCCTTTACAAGCAAAATGAAATTCAGACACAGAGAGGGAAAGCCACAGGAAGCAAGAAGCTGAACACCAGTGGAACCTGGTAGAGAAGGGAGAGATGAGGAGATGCTGCCATGTGACTTGCCACGTGACAAGCTAAGGACCAAGAATCGCCAGCAGCCAGTGCCAGAAAGCTACAGTCTTTGACTTTGAGAAAAATGTATTGCCTAGATGACACCTTGATTTTGACATTTTCCCAGCCTCAAACTGTGAGTGAATAAATTCCCATTGTTTAAGCTGACCCATTTCATGGTATTTGCTTGAGCAGCCTAGGAAACTAAAGTGGGATCCTTTTGTCATTGCTGTTTTCCAGGCCTACTTGGGACTTCTAACAAGTCCACATATAGCAGAGATTCAGAACTCTTGTATTCACTGATACTTGTATGAGAGCTTTGAGAGCAGAGCAGAACTGTTGCAATTCACACGACAAGACGTGAAGAATCCATGGTTGACTTGGGATGCAGTAAAACCAGAAATAAGCTTGAGGTCTTCACAGTAATAACCAACCTTCAATCTAAACATTTAATCAATTGTTTCTTCTCTTAAAACAAAACAAAGCATCAGAAGCCATCAATTCCTAAGAGAATGAAATGAGAAAGAATGAGAAATGGAAAATATAGTTTATTAGATCTATCCTAGTTATAATTTATGCTTGAAGTTTTCTCAATCCTACACCATCCCACTCCACCTCTTTTAAGATGTGCTTAACAAGATTTCTTTTGATTTTAATTTAGCTAATTGCATCTTTCTTTTCACTTGGAAAGTTTTTTGTGTGTGTATGTTTGTTCACATACTGTTTGAGTGGGCAGATATAATTAACTGTATACTGAGGAAAACTGGAGGTATAAAAAAGTTTTAATCTTTCGGTTGCCATGTAGGTATTTACATAATTTAATCACATAAACTAATTAAATATCAGGCCATTTGTAATACAAGCTATGACCATAGGTCATCAGAAGTAGTAATTAGATATGCATGTATAATCCTGTTAGAATCATATTAAGGAAAAAACGACATCAAGTCGGGTCATTTCTTTATTCCTAATTACTTTTTTATAGTTTTAAGTTGATTTATTGGCACCATTAGGAGCTGCATAAATGTGTAAGTGTGTGTGTATATATCTTTGTGTGTGTGTGTGTGTATTTTAATTGGGTTTATTATATGTCAAGTCACAGTTTTCAAATGGATCTTTTTGATGTTTGTGGTAGAGATAGGGAAGTAATGAGAGGGATAAACAAATAGCCTATTTTAACTCTGTGCTGAGCATGCTGCTTTTTGATCCTGCTATAAGTTCAACAGTGCCAGGAAATTTAGTTTCCAATATATTTCCCAGATTTGAACCAAAAATAAGAAAGATGTGTCTTGGCAAGTAATAAAGCACAGCTTTTTCTTTATTTCATTACTTTTATTTTTTTAAGTAGATGTTCTGGTTTGCTAATGCTGCCATTATGCAAAATATCAGAAATGGATTGGCTTTTATAAAGGGGGGTTATTTGGTATAAAGTTACAGTTCTAAGGCCATAAAGTGTCCAGACTAAGGCATCAACAAGAGGATACCCTCACTGAAGAATGGCCGATGGCATCCAGAACACCTCTGTCAGCTGGGAAGGCCTGTGGCTGGCGTCTGCTGTTCCTTTGCTCCTGGTTGCACTTCAAAATGTCTTTCTCCAAAATGTCTCTGGCCTTCTGTAGCTCTTAGCTTATCCAGGGCAAACACTGGGCTTCATCTCTTAGCTTGGCACCTCCAAATGTCCTTCTGTCTACATCTCTAAGCATTTCCAAGCATCAGCAAGCATCTGGGTCTCCTGACTTGGCATATCCCAGGGTGTTTTCATCTCTCTGCTCTCTGTGTGAGCTCCCTTTAAAGGACTCCAGTAAACAATCAAGACCTGCTCCGAATCTGCAGGGTCAATTCTCCATGGAAACATTCAGTCAAGAGTTCACAACCTAATCAAAAGATTAATGACTCTGCCCCCACAAGATTGCATTAAAGAATATGGCTTTTGGGGGGCATAAAGTATCCAAACTGGCATAGTAGCCCTAAGTAAAAATACATTTGCATCAAATCCTCTTTGGGATAAAGTTAGATATAACCAAAATTTTTAATAAAAGATAAGCTAACATATTTTTTGAAAGATAAGGCAAAGTATCACAATACTTTATTAAAATCAATCATTTAGTCCTTATATCTCTTATAAAATATAAAAAGATGCAGTGCTTTTTATTTTTAAATCAACACTTCTCTTAGACTGACTTTGCTGGAATTCAGAGACACCTTATGTTTGCTTGTTGTTGTTTAATAATGTGTGTGAATGGAAACAGCCAAAGGTAATGGAACTCTCAAGGACACAGCTGACTTCAATAAGCTGGCCAAGCTTTGTGACAGTAGGAGACCATTATTAAACTGGGTTAGAGGGAAGGATAACACCTTCATTTTAAACTTTCCACTTTTAAGTAAGAGTGTCTTTTTTTCATGGGAGATGGCTTTGACTGGAAGGCATTATGTAACTTAAACCTGAAATATCAAAGTAAGTATCTGATTTGAATTAATGATTAACAAACTCAGAATTATGTAGTATATCCATAAATTTAACTCTGTAAAATCTGTACAAGGATAGCCAGAAATTCTAATAAAATAGAAGTATATACAAGAACAGCTAATAAAATTTAAGAAAAGTTTTGAAAAGAAAAGAGTAGTAAATAACCCTAAGAGCTATTAAAACATATTTTAATATTCCAATATTTAAAATAATTGGTATCCATGGATGGATAGATGATGCAATGTAATGCTTGGAATAGAGTAAATTTTCTATGAATAGATCTAAATATTTATGGGAATTTAGTATAAATTAGAGTTCATTTTGGATCATTAGGAAACAGAATTTTAAATAAATTATTTTTGAAAAATTGGCTATACATCTAGAGAAAGAATGAAGCTGAAACCTACTTAACAACTTACACAAATAATTTTTGAGATCAGCCAAAGAGTTTTATGTATAATTTAAGCTGTCAAACTACATATGTGTGTGTGTGTGTGTGTGTGTGTGTGTGTGTGTGTGTGTGTACGTATATATAAAATACACACAAGCATATATAACATTTATGCTAATAAGTAGTAAGGGTCTGTTTGACTCCTCGTCCCTATATTCGTTCTTACCACCTTTGAAACAGGGCCCATGAAATGCCATCTTCCTGTTTCAGTTCCTACCATCAGCTCTGAGACTCATCCCAGGGCATTTAAAAGAATTGTAGATGCACAATTCTACACCTCTTCTCGGAGCAAGAATCAATGTTGGTTCCACTGTGTTGAACTGGTCTGATGGTTCCAGGAGTAGCTGGGCTCTATATTTTGTGATCAACACCTACTCTTTTTAAAGTGTATTTTATTTTGTTTTCTGAGGGATTTGTACCTTGGGGTCTCTTTTCATGTTCAAAAGTGAAGAATCACCCCCATGTTTCTCCTGTAAACAACTGAAAAAGTACTTTTCATCAAAAGTACTTCTTTCTAGATTATAAAGACTGGAAACTGAGTAGAGAATGAAAGTAACCACTAACTATGGCAAAAATGGTAGACACAGAGATGGAAAAAAAGCATCTTTGCTGGGCAGATCCTGAGAAAATTGCTTTCCTGCTTTTCTGAATTCCTAGGCAGATTCAGATTGTGTGGGTATTGAAGTTTACATAGTTTGAGGAGCCCCCTTTCAGAAAAATACTACAAACTCACCATACAATATTCACTCTAGAAATGAATATTAATTTAGAGGGTCCTGTGCAAATAAGGGACCTAGAAATTTAAGTTTCATTACCTTCATGCTAAATCCAACTCTACTCCTATAGTAATCATTATCTCATTCACTGTACACCATTCATTCTGACACTTAATCATACCCTGCCTAATTTTGTTATTTTACTCACCATGCCCAGAATTTAAATCTCTGGAGGTTATTTTACAAAATTCATTCTTTTCTTTTCTATTGCAGCTTTTCCTTCTCTGTCTCCTGCCCCTCTGTGCTCATCCTGTACCAAGTATCTTGTCTCACTGTGGGTGCTCAATAAATATTGGTTTAATGACATTTTAATAAACAGTCAATGGATAATTATTTCCTCTGAAATGGACATCTATCCTTTAAAATAGGTAGATAAGAAATAAGTAGACTAAATGTTTTTAAAAGTTGGATATAATTGAATAATTGGGACTAGATGACATTACCCTGTTTATTATTTAAGTAATTATTATTACTTTTCAAAATGGGCTACTATTAATACAATTAATCCAATGCTGAAGATTTCCGAGAGGACCATTGAATTTATTGAACAGTGTCCTTTTACATAAGACAGTTTAGACTGTCTTCTTTGCCAGTCTAAATAAATGCAACCTTATAGTATCATTTTATCTGCCATCATTTTGATAATCATAGTGGTTGTGTCATTACTGACAATTTTTTGCACTATCATTCCGTCTTAGATATAATGTAGATGTGGGTTTGCTTCTCTAGATTCATCTGTCCTCACCTTCTTCCTTATTAAAAAATTACTCATGTGCAAAATTAAAAAGAAAACAAAACTAACTGTAAAATCACAACCAACAAGCACTCCAAGGATTTGTAATTTTCATAATATTAACAATATACTCCCTATGGACTGCAGCATAGATGAGATAGGATGTTGGTTATGCAGGAGCTCCAACTCAATCCTTCCCTCCCACTCAAGAAGACATAAAAGTAAGCAAGGGAAAATGACATTCGGGCACCCTTGAATTAATCTTAATGTTTTAAAAAGAAAATGATTAGCAGTTTTTTTGTTTGTTTGTTTTGGAGTGAAATTACTTCTAACACTAGGATATAATCTTTAACAGAATCAGAAAAATAGACACTTGGAATTGTTACTTTGTTATAAAGATATTGAAATTTGTTGCCTTATTAGCACTATCCAACTAAATTTTTTAATTTTTTAGCAAGTAAAAAAACACAAATGAAAGGAACCTGAAGGAGTATGAAAATATTTCAAAGGTTGATATGCATTCAGTCGTATAATTGGAGCACAGGAAACATTACTAGCACGTTTCAAGGGATACTGTTAATGAGACCACTTTCTGTTATCAACTTAGAAACAGTAGCCAGGTTCTGGAGCTGTGTCCTCCAAATAAATCCAGCCCCGGCCTCAAGACCTCACTTGTCATATTTCTCTTTATATAGATGGAGTTACCAAATGTTTTTTCTCGACCAACTGAGGAAAAGAATTGTACTCCACAAATGAAACAATCCTTTCTTTTTCATGGTTATAATGGTTGTACACAGCCTGAGGTCAAGCAGAAATCGAAGTAAAATATAAAGAAGGAAAAATCAGTCTTTAGCGGCAGATAATGAGGTTCAGTGCACTAGGAGACCATGAAAAGACATGCACTGTGGAACCAGCTGCTGGAAGCTGATTTCTGGCTTCTCCAATCACTTGTTGTGTGACATTGGCAAGTTAATTTCTCTGAGCCTCATTTTTCCAACTGTAAGGTGACAGTCATTGGGCCCTTTATCTCATAGACTTATCAGGAGTATGAAATGAATTGATAGCTGTAAAGTGCTTAGAATAATGTCTGGCACATAGTTACTTGCTGTATGAGCCCCTAAAACATTATTTTCACATAAAATACAGGAAAGGAGAATTTTAGAATAATTTTGAGATATCTTTTATATTTCCATTTGTGAACCCTATTTCAAACCTCTAGAAAAAGTGCAAATATGAATAATAGGAGAGAGGAAGAGACTTAGTGTGTCACCAGTATAAAGGATGTGAGTTGAACTTTAGGTCCAGCAGTTGTTAGTGCCAAACCTGTGGCACTCTCATTAATACATCATGGAGGCCACTGTGATGTATTAATGCGTTCGGTACGCTAATACGCCAATGTTAGAAATCTCCTAGATTCTTCTCCACTGACATCTGCAACAGCATCTCAAATCTCGGGGGCCAGAATATTTAAATACTCAGAGATGGGGTGCCCTTGAAGGTTTCTATATTTACCTGCTCTTTCTAACATTTAAAATGGACCATGGATATTGCCCTACTACTCGCTTCAAACCCACTGAACTGGAGTGCCTTTAAACATTGGCCAGATGATAAAGTTGAAATACCTCAATAAATTTGCTTATGTCCAAAGGAAACAAGTCTTAAAAGTCACTTGATAAGCAGAAGAACATATGTTCCACGAGGGTGTAAATTTTGTCTGTCTTGTCTGTGTTTGCATCTCCGTTCTTAGGCTATTCCCTGATATATATATTCTTAAGAGAGGATATTCTTAGGATAGTCCCGTAAATATTAGTAGGCTTTGTTTTGTTGTTTGTAGGGTTTTTTTTTCCATTTTATAAATTAGTGCAGTTTTAGGTTTATGGGAACAGCATGCAGAAAGTACAGAGATCCCATATACCTCCCTCCTCAGGGACACAGTTTTCCCTATTAGCATTTTGCATTGGAGTGGTACTTTTGTAATAATTGAGGAAGCAATATTAGAATTACACTATTAACTATAGTCCATAGTCTGCATTATTGTTTTGTTTTGAATTTGAACCAATATATGGAATGAAGGGTGGATGAATATTTCAATCAAAGGCATAATATGTTGTATGTTTTTGGATATATGTAGACATGGAGACAAAAAATCTGGTTTAATGTCTTCCTAGCAATTTTACAGCAAAAAAAAAAAAAAAAAATGTCTAACTATAAAATCTCCAGCCGTTCTTGGGTAATATGGGAGAGCTATAGCTCATAAATCAGTGAATACAGTGCTCTGATTTATAGACACGTAGATTTTCAATGTGACAAGCGCAATGTAGACAATCACTTACTGCAACCGGTAAATGCTGTATAGTTTAACTCACATTATTCCCTTTTAAATTAACTTTTCTTTGGAGATAACTATAGATTCACATGCAGTTGTGAGAAATAATGTAGAGAGAACTTACATATCTTTTACCCAGTTCCCCCCCACCCCCCCCCATAACATCTTGTAATACTATAGTACAACATCAGGACCAGGATATTGACATTGATATAGTCAAAATACGGAACTTTCCATCACCGCAAGGATCCCTGCTGTTGTCAATTTTATGGCCATACCCACTTACTTCTCACCCCTTCCCCCTTTCCTCCTAGGCCCTGGCAATCACAATCTGTTAAGAATGTTAGATAAATGAAACCATACAGTATATAACCTTTTGTGATGGGCTTTTTCTCACTCAGCAGGATATCTCTGTCTCATTCCTGATATTAAAGGGAACTTAGTATTTCATCATTAAGTATGATATTAACTATAGGATTTTTGTAGTTGCTCTTTATCATGTTTAGGGAGTTCTCCTCAATTCCTATTTTTCTGATAGTTTTTACCATGAATGGATGGATGGTAAATTTTATCAAATGCATTTTCTTCATTGATTGATATGATCATGTGATTTTTTTTTTCTGTAGTCTATTAATAAGGCAAATTGCAATGATTAATTTTTAAATATTGAACCACTCTTGCATCCCTGTAATAAACCCTACTTGGTCATGGTATATACTTCTTTTTATATATTGCTGATTTCAGTTTCCTAATATTTTTAAAGGATTATTTATTTATTTATTTATTTTTTATTAGAGAAGTTGCAGGTTTGTAGAGAAATCATGCAGAAAATACAGAGTTCACATACACTCTTCTATTATTAGCACCTTGAATTAGTGTGGTACATTTGTTACATGATGAAAGAATATTATTATAACTGTAGTATTAGCTATAGTCACAGTTTACATTTTGATTCACTATGATGTTGTTCTGGTTTACTAACGATGCCATTCTGCAAAACACCAGAAATGGATTGCCTTTTATAAACAGGTTTTATTTGGTTACAAAGTTACAGTCTTAAGGCCATAAAGTGTCCAAGTACCTTCATTGGAGAAAGGACCTGGGCATCTGGAAAACCTCCATTAGTTGGGAAGGCACGTGGCTGGCGTCTGCTTGCTCCCAGGTTGTGTTTCAAAATGGCGTTCTCCAAAATGTCTCTGTATCAGCTTCTTGGGACAAACTCTGGACTAGTACCTCCAAAGCATCAGCAAAACTTGCTTTCAACCGCCATCTTCAAAATGTCTCTGTAAGTTGCAGCAGGAAGTTCCTTCTGTCTGAGCTTATATAGTGCTCTAGTAAACTAATCAAGGCCCATGCTGAATGGGTGGAGTCACGCCTCCATGGAAATTATCTAATCAGAGTTATCATTTACAGTAGGGTGGGTCACATCTCCATGGAAACAACCTACTCCAAACGTTCCAACTTAACACTAATATGTCTGCCCCCACAAGATTGCATCAAAGAACATGGCTTTTTCTGGGGGACATAATATATACAAACTAGTACAGAGGTACAGTCCTGTTTGTTTTCTTGTTAGTTTTTATTCTTTAACGTGTGTACAACCTAAAACTTCCCACTTTAACCACATTCAAGTATATAATTCAGTGCTGTTAATTACATTCACAGTGTTGTGCTACCACCATCACCACCATCCATTACCAACACTTTTCCATCACCCCAAATAGTAGCTCTGAACAATTTAAGCATTAGCTCTCCATTCCCTACACCCATCCCAACCCGTTGTAATCTATATTCTTGTTTCTGACTTGTGCATTTGCTTGTTCTAATTATTTCAATCAGTATGGTCATATAATATTTGCCCTTTTGTGTCAGGCTTATTTCAGTCAATGTGATCCCTTCAGGGTTCATCCATGTTTTCTCATGTATCAGAACTTCATTCTTTTATGGCTAAAAAATATTCCATTGTGTGTATGTACCACATTATGTTTATGCATTCATTGATTGATGGGCACTTGGGTTGCTTCCATCTTTTGTCAACAGGAATTTTTGAACAGTGGTGTGCAAATATCTGTTGGAGTCCCTGCTTTCAATTCTTTTAGGTATCTACCTAGAAGTGAGATTGCTGAGTCATATTATAATACTATACTTAACTTTCTGAGACACCACCAAACTGTCTTGCATGGTGGTTGTACTATTTTACATTCTAACTAACAATGAATGAGTGTTCTTATTTCTTTACAACCTTTCCAACACTTGTAATTTTCCATTTTTTTTAACAATAGCCACTTAAGAAAATGTGAAATGTTATCTTATTATGGTTTTGATTTGCATTTCCCTAACAGCTAATGATGTTAAGCATCTTTTCATGTGCTCTTTGCCATTTTTATATCTTCTTTGGAGAAATGTTGATTCCGGTATTTTGCCCATTTTTAAATTGGGTTGTTTGTCTTTTTGTTGTTGCACTGTAGGATGTTTTAATATATTCTGGATTTTAAAACTTATTGTATGTGTGATTTTAAAATATTTTCTCCATTTCTATAGGCTGTCTTTTTGGTTTCCATAAAGTCCTTTGATGAATACAAGTTTTTAATTTGATGAGTCCTGTTCATCTGTTTTTTTCTTTTATTGTTTGTGCTTTGGATGTAAAGTCTAAGAAACTATTGCCTAACACATACTCCTGAAGATGCTTCCCTATGTTTTCATGTAGGAATTTTATAGTTCTCATTCTTATACTTAGGTCTTTCATTCATTTTGAGTTGATTTTTGTATATGGTGTGAATTGGGGGCCCACCTTCATTATTTTGTAAGTGGTGGTTCAATTTTCCCAGAACCGTGTTGAAGAGACAGTTCTTTCCCAATTGAGTGGATTTGGCACCCTTGTCAAAAATCAGCTGGCCAGGAGACAGAAGATGGTGGCATAGAGAAAAGTGGAAGCTAGTTTGTCCCCCTGGGACAACTAATAAACAGCTAGGAACAACTAGTAAATGATTTGGAATAACTGGGGGGGGGGGACAATTTGACTGTCCACTCATCATACACCAACCTGAATTGGGAGGAATGCCCGAGATCACAGCATAAAATCTGTAAGTAAAAACTGCGGATCCAAGCTGGGAGTGCCCTCCCCCCACAGCCCAAACTGCAAAGTTTCGCGGTGCTAGAGAGCAGCACTCGCCAAGCAAGCAAATATAGCTCAGCTGAACTCCAACTCGGGTTTTAATTAACAAATGTGGACTGTTCAATACAAGCTATGAATCCCCAACAAGCAGACAGAGGCTTTTGGTGATGACTGACCTTGGAGAGCTGGAGGGTGGCCATGGACTGGCTCTGAAGGGGATTTTCTGTTCCTTCTTGGGATCAGTAGAGAAAGCCTCAGCCATTTTCACTTCCCAGTCCTCTGATCCAGACAAGGGTGGAGATAGCACAAACAGAAAGACTATTCAAATGCAAATGACCTCTCCCTAGGGAGTGTATCTTCCCTAAGAGGAAGAAGGTGGTGCCAAGCTCTACTACCCATTCAGAACCAGACCCCAGAGCCTGGGGGAAAACAGCCACAGGCCACACCTCTTCACACTGGTCAGGAGCTACAGGCTGACAAGTGCCACCAACTGGGCAGAAAAGCACAGTGACTTGAGGCCTCACAGGGTGTACCGGTCTTCTAAGACATACCCTCAGGGAGACCAGATACTATTTCCTCCTTCCAAGACCTGAGCCCATTCTGGTCTGGGAAAACCTGATTGGGATAACTAAGGAAACCGGATGCCTAGACAACAGAAAACTACAACCTACACTAAGAAAAATGAAGTTATGGCCCAGTCAAAGGAACAAACTTACACTTCAACTGAGATACAGGAATTTAAACAGCTAATACTAAATCAATTCAAAAAGTTTTATGGCAAAAGAGATGAAGTGTATAATGAAAATACTAGGTGTACATAAGGTAGAAATTGAAAGTTCGAGAAACCAACTGACAGAATCTATGGAAATGAAAGGCACAACACAAGTGATAAAAGACACAAAGGAGACATACAGCAGCAGATCTCAAGAGGCAGAAGAAAACACTCAGGAATTGGTGAACAAGACACCTGAAAGCCTATACACAAAAGAAGAGATAGAGAAAAGAATGGGAAAATATGAGCAACGTTTCTGGGAATTGAAGAACAAATGAAATGCAGGAATGTACATGTCATTGGTGTCCCAGAAGGAGAAGAGAAGGGAAAAGGGGCAGAAGCAATAATCGAGGAAATAATCTAAGAAAATTTCCCATCTCTTATGAAAGACATAAAATTATGGATCCAAGTAGTGCAGCATACCCCAAACAGAATAGATCTGAATGTGCCTACACCAAGACTCTTAATAATCAGATTATCAAATGTCAAGGATAAAGTGAGAATCCTGAAAGCAGCAAGAGAAAAGCAATCCATCATATACAAAGGAAAGTTGATAAGACTATGTGCAGATTTCTCAATAGAAACCATGGAGGCAGGAAGGAAGTGGGGTGATATTTTTAAGATACTGAAAGAGAAAAACCGCCAACCAAGCATCCTATACCCAGCAAAACTGTCCTTCAAATATGAGGAAGAGCTTAAAATATTCTCAGACAAACAGACAATGACAGAGCTTGTGAAGAAGACACCTGCTCTACAGGAAACACTAAAAGGAGGACCACAGACATAAAGGAAAAGACAGGAGTGAGAGGTTTGGAAAACAATTTTCAGAGACAGTAGCATAGCAATGTAAGTACACTGAACAAAGATGACTGTGAGTATGGTTGAAAGATGGAGGTTAGGACCATGTGGGACACCAGAAGGAAAAAGGACAGATAAAGACGGGGACCTAGGGTATTCAATGATTGTAATAAAAAGTACAAATATGTTTTTACATGAGGGAGAACAAGTGAATGTCAACATTGCAATGTGTTAAAAATAGGATGGGATTGGGGGAAAATACAATCAATGCAAACTAGAGACTATAATTAACAGAAACATTGTATTATGCTTCTGTTAATATAACAAAAGTGATATACCAAAGCTACATGCATATGGGGGGGCGGAGCATAGGAGAAGGGTACGGGACTCCTGGCATTGGTGATGTTGTCTGACTATTCTACTTTAGTTTAATTCTGTCTTTCCTTTTGTTGCTTTTTAGCTGTCTTTTTTGTTTGTTTTTCTCTCTTTTTTCTTTTTCTTTTGTCTCTGTACCTTCTTTGACTCTTCCTCCTTCTTTGTGGAAGAAATGGAGATGTCCTTATATAGATAGTGGTGATGGTGCTGAATACATAAATATGTGACTATACAGGGAACCAACGATTGTTTACTTAGGATGGAATGTATGGTGTGTGTGTGAACAAAACCATCTTAAAAAAAATGGGTTGAGGAAGAAACTTTGAGGCACTATATTGAGTGAAATAAGACAGACACATAAGGACAAATATTGTAGGATCTCACTGATATGAACTAATAATATGTAAACTCACAGACATGAAATGTAAGTTACCAGGATATAGAATGGGGAGCGGTTGCTTATTATGAGCAGAATGTTCATAAGGGACAGAGACAATGGTAGCACATTATGAGAATAACTAACAGTGGTGAATAGTGTATGAAGGTGGTGGAAAGGGTAAGCTCAGAGTCACGTATATCACCAAAAGGAAAGTTGGAGGTTAAAAGATGAAAATGTATAAAACTGAATCTTGGGGTGGACAATGTCTGTGATTAACCATACAAATATTAGAAATCTCTCTCATGAACTAGAACAAATATATGACACTATAACTAGAAGGTTATAATAGAGGGGCATATAGGGAAAAATATATAAACCTATTGCAAACTATATACTACAGTTAGTAGTATTTTAACATTCTTTCATCAACAGTAACAAATGTTCTATACCAAAACTATGAATCAGTAAAGCGGGGTGGGGTGGTTAGGGGTAGGGGAGGATTTGAGTTTCCTTTTTTTATCTTTATTTCTTTTCTGGAGTAATGAAAATGTTTTAAAAATTGAAAAAAAAATTAATTGTTGTGATGGATGCACAGCTGTAGGATGGTATCATGGGTAACTGATTGTACACTTTGGATCTTTGGAAAAGTGTATGGTATGTGAACAATTTCAATTAAAAAAAAATCAACTGGCCATAGATGCGAGGGTCTATTTCTGATCTCTCAATCCTATTCCACTGGTCTATATGTTTGTCTTTGTGTGGGTACCATGCTGTTTTGATTCATGTAGCTTTGTGTAAGTTTTACAATTAGGAAGGGTGAGTCCTCCAACTTCATTCATTTTTCAGATGGCTTAGACATTTGGGGAGTTTTACCCTTCCATGTAAATGTGATGATTGGCTTTTCCATTTCTCCAAAGAAGGCTATTGGAATTTTAATTGGAATTATATTGAATCTTTAAATCTCTTTGGGTTGAATTGACATCTTTAAAGTATTTAGTTTTCCAATTCATGAAAGTGGAATATTCTTCCATTTATTTAGGTTTTCTTTGATTTCTTTTAGCAGAGTTTTGTAGTTTTCTGTATACAATTCCTTTATACTCATGGTTAGATTTATTCATAGATATTTGATTCTCTTAGTCACTATTATAAATGGTTTTTTTCCTTGATTTCTTCTTCATATTATTCATTACTAGTGCATGGAAACAGTACTGATTTTAGATCTTCATCTTGAATTCCACCATGTTTCTCAATTTGTTTATTAGTTCTTGTAGCTTTTTCGGTGGATTTTCTGTGTATGAATCATGTCATCTGCAAATAGGGAAAGTTTCACTTCTTCCTGTCTAACTTGGATTTTATTTCTTTCTTTTGCCTGATTTCTCTGGCTAGAACTTCCATTATAATATTGAGTAACAGTGGTGACAGTGGGCATCCTTTTTTTGTTCTTGATCTAAGAGGGAGAGCTTTTTCTTTCACCATTGAGTATGATGTTAGCAGTGGGTTTTTTTTTTTTTTTTATTTATACCCTTTATCATCTTGAGAAAGCTTCCTCCTATTTTTAGTTTCCTATGTGTTTTTATCAAAAAAGGGGCACAGATTTTCAGGACAGATTTTGGGAGGGCAAGCCCAGAGAAGTTTCCTGGTTTGATCTTTCAGACTTCCTCCTGATAGATGGTCACTGACGTACAGGCACCCCAGTATGTTCATTGGGGTTACTCTTCTCTCTTTGGAACAGGACCAGGGACCTGCAATGGGTACACAGGTTGACTCCATACTGTACCCTGTAGAAGGTGGGGTTGGCATTAGGAAGGGTCCCCAGAGTTTCTCCTATGGCTTTTTTAAGCTGTGTTTTCTTGATTCAGCACTCCCTACTTACTGTGACCCTGTAACCATTTTCTATAGATTGGAGGAAGTGTACTTTCTTTAAGATTCCTCTGCCACTTTTGCCTGAGGGATTCTGGCACACTGGCAACCCTCAGAGCCAGCCCCCAATGATCTGAAGTAGCTGATCAAAAGCAATGAACAGCAATTAGACTTCACAACCCCAGAATTTGGAGGACGACTAGGTCTTTATATCCCTCCCTGACATCAGTAAACTGCACCAGGAGCCCGGGCTGCAGGCCCTGCTGCTGCCTGCTATGAGGCTGAAGGACTGGTATTTCCTGCAATTTACCAGCCCCTTTCTTCCAGATTCTTCCTTGGATGCCGCACAGTGTTCCATTAGATTCCAGAGTTTTAAAATAGTTGATTTAGACAGTTTCTGCCAGTTCAGTCGCTGTCTTAGTGGAGGGACTAATTCCTGAAGCTTCCTCCTCCAGCATCTTCCCACAATTCTCCTTGTTAAGAATTTCTGCTTCTGTATTCAGGTGGGATATTAATCTATAGTTTTCTTTATTTCTTTTTCTTTTACCTTCTTCCTTTTCTTCTTCTTTTTCTTCTTCTTTTTTTTTTTTTAATTATTATTGTGTCTTTGTCATCTTTGTCTCCCTTTTGGTATGAAGGTAATACAAGCCTCACAAAATCAATTAGGAAGTGTTCCCTGCTCTTCTATTTTCTGAAAGAGATTGCGTAGAGTGTTGATTTTTCTTTAAAAGTTTGGTTGATTATTCCAATGAAACCACCTGGGCCTGGAGATTTCTCTTTTGTGGTTTGTATATTATGAATTTATTTTCCCTAATAGCTGTAGAATTATTCAAATCATCTACTTTATATTGGATGATTTGTGGTAGTTTATATTTTTTGAAGACTTGATCCATTTCATCTAAGGTCTCAAATATATGTGTGTAGAGTTGTTGGTAGTATTTCCTTATTATCCTTTCCGTGTCTATACGGCCTATATTGGTATCCCATTTTCCATCCTTGATATCAGTAATTTGTGCCTTTTCTCTTTTTTCTTTATAAATCTTGCTAGAGATTTGCCACTTTTAAGTTATAATCTCAAGGAACCAGCTTTTTGTTTCATTGATTTTTTTCTCGTTTTTCTGTTTTCCATTTCATTGATTCTTGCTTTTATCTTTATTGTTTCCTTCCTCTGTTGGCTTTGGGATTATTTTGTGTTCTTTTTCCAGGTTCTTGAGGTGGGAGCCAAAATTATTAATTTGTGACTTTTCCTTTTTGCTAATGTGTGAATTTAGTGCTATGAATTTCTTCTTTATTACTGCTTTAGCTGTGTCTCACAAATTTTGTTATGTTGTATTTTCATTTTCTTTCAGGTCAATATATTTTTTAAAAATTTCTTTTCAGACTTCTTCTTTGACCCATGGCTTATTTAGAAGCATGCTGTTTAGTTTCCAAGTATATAGAGAATTTTGGTTATCTCTCTATTATTGATTTTAAGTTTGATTCCATTGGGGTTAGAGTACAGTCAGTATATCTTCAATTCTTTAAAATTTGTTGAGGTTTATTTTGTGTCAATAGATGTAGTCTCTATTGGTATATGTTCTATGGAAGTTGAAAAGCTTCATATAATTATGATTAGATCCTGTTGGTTGATGGTGTTTTTGAGCTGTTTTCTATCCTTTTGAATTTTGTTTCCTTGTGTCAATTGCTGAGAGAGTAGTGTTGAAGGCTCCATAACTGTGGATTTTTCTATTCTTATTTTTGGTTCTATCAGTTTTTACTTCACATACTTTTCTCTTCCCATTGGTATTTCTGGGTTGCTGGGTTCTTCTGGGATTATATGAAGAAGCAGCTACACCAGAGAGATTACCCTGTAGTTTGTTAGGCCCTGAGGTCCCTGGTTGGTATGCCTGCTTTTTACCATTTTTCACAGTCTTATTATATTTGTTTTATATTTGTATAGTGTCCAGGTTTTTAGTTGTACTTACTGGGAAAAGTATGCCTACTGTATTCTGTCAGAACTGGAAGTCTGTATTGTTCATTTTTTTCTTAAACATTTAGAACTTACCTTATGTGAGAATAAAACATTTTGTTTTTCTACCAGTGTCTCTGTAACAACTTACCCCTCTTCACTGACACAAAAGATAGTTGTGATTTGTGTCAGTCTTTTAGTTTACTGTGTTGAATTCTGATTATTGTACTAAAGTATAAAGAGAGGCTGCTGTATATAGATTTCCAAGTGGATTGTCTCCTATAATTTAAATTAAGAGGTGTTTTCCAAAATTGATCATTTTCAATTAGTGTGCTAAGTCTGCAAGTTGTTATTCAATACAGAAAAGAAATAGAGAAAACATATAAACACAGCTTGAGTCCTAAATATTGGTATAGGTTCTGCTGGTTCTATCATCACGCTCAATGAACAAGCTTATACTTTTGGACTAAATCTATAATATTCATTTCAATGCTTTGGAATATTGCCTCTGAATGAAATTTGTTTTGAATGTCTTGAAAACCTGAGCCCACCTCTTTATATTATGATATTTAATTTGTTTTTACCCAACAAGTGAAATAATATAACAGGGCAGTGCTACTCAAAGAGTGGTCCATAGACCCCAGCCATCCGCATCATCAGGGAGCTTGTTAGAAATGCGAATTCTTGGGCCCTACCCTAGACTTGACAAATCAAAATGTCTGAGGGTGGGACCCAGGAGTCTGTGTTTTTAATAATTCCCAGGATCCACAGATGATTATTATGTACAACTCGGGAGAGGTGGGCAGGAATCTTTTGGGCTCCAGAGCCACATGGCACATTCCAGCTCTACTACTTCTGTGTCACCTTGTATGATTTACATATTCACTGGGTATCTCAATTTCTTTATTTATAAATGGGATAATAATAGCATATATTTCTGAGGGTTGTTTGAAAATTAAATAAGTTAAGTAGATTAAAGGTAGTTATACTAGTTCCTGCCACCTACTTAACACTTGGTAAATGTTAGCTATTATTATAAGAAATGAATAGCATAATCATAATAGCTAAAAAGAACTTTCATTTATTGCTACGCTTGATCTCTTTTCTATTTTCACTTTCATTAGAATTTATATTTATTCATATTCATATTTGTTTACTTACTTGTATACCTTTTGTTGTAGGGACATTCCTAGCACAGCCTTCCGCCTTTCCCTGGGACCCACAGATATGTTCTGTGCTCAGGACTGGGCGTGTCAGCCTGGTGGTATAAAACAGAACCCCAGTAGATAAGGGCATTGCTGGTGAATTCCTTCTTCTTTTGTCTCCAGCATGTGTAAATATTCACCGGAGGCAGTCTGACTCTGGTCGGCATGTTTTATGACATCCCGCTCACACCCCTGGTATATCTGTCCCTGGTGGGGGAAGAGCATGCAAACACAAGAGAAGGGAGCTGCAGATAGAATATCCCCGTTTTGGTTCTGAATGAGAATCCCTGACTTTGAGGAACTGACACCTACTAGTGAAGCTGACCTTGCTCTGTCTCTTCTCTATATGAGTAAAATGTCTTTCCATCAGAGACTGTGTGAGTCGAGCTTTTACTGGTGACCCCAACACTTGTATTGGAGTGGGTTGACATCTCTTCGGGCATCTCTCCTGACAGACATTTACATCAGTTGACAAGGCAACATCTCTTTCCAGACATGCGAATATGAGGATGTTGTACATTAATTTTATATTCCCTGAGGGGAGGGATTTTGGTGCAGCAAACACACATGCATGAGCACACGTGCACACACACACAGATGCAGACACACATAACAGTTGGAACCCTGGAATGGTCTCACAATTGCTCGTTTGCTCTGGTGCCCCTCTGACCCATCTACTGGTGTCAGTTTCTGACCAGTCTGTCTTCCATATAGTTCTAGCTCACCACGTTGAATCCATTCTTATTCCTCACCTTCTTCCCACTCTCCAGAGCCTCTAAATTGCAAGGCCTCCCAATGGCTTATAAACAAAATTTAAACTTGTGTAGTTTTGGCCCATTAAAATATGTTCCCTTCTAATTTTCTAAGACACGCTTTCTATAATAACGCTCCCTTTGATCCAATTCAGTCTATTAACCAGGGAACTTGCCATGTACATTCCCACCTCAGCCTTGTCTCGTTACCTGCAACATGGATTTGTTGGAAGGTCAGATTTGGCCCATGGTATATACTTGAGCTTGATATTTTATATATATACAGTCTCATCATCAGATTATTGATTATTTTTAGAGCAGGGACAAGAGTATGCCTTTTATCTCTTTGTTTACCCAGCCTTTGGTTGTTCTGTGTCTCCCATGAAATAATTTGAAAAATAACTAAAATTTTGATAGTACTTTTCATTTCATGAATTATTTTTACAAGCAGTCAAGTGATAATAGTAATAATATTTGTTGAGCTCTTCCTTTATGTCACGTGCAGTGCGTTATATAAGCTGTCTCAGTTTCCACAATTCCTTAGGGTAGGTACTGTCATCATCCTCATTCTTGAGAGGAGGAAACTGATACTAGCAATGTCCCCAGATCAAACTGAAAGCCCATGATGGTGAGTGGCTTGGAACTCAGAATCCAGGAACCTTCCTTCTGAGCCACCTTGCTGCATTACCTCTCATTTAGTATTACAGAAAAGGACATAGCAATTCAGAAAGGTTAAGTACATTTTTCTTTAGGTAATTACTGAGGTTCTCTGGCCTCAGATTCTGTATTTTTTTTTTTTTTTTCCATGCTATAGGACAACTGTATGAGCAAATGTTTGCTAATGGAAATAAAGAACTTGGAAAGACTTCTGCTATGGATTACATCTTTCTACTTCTGACATCCGGGATCACACCACAGTGGTGCAAATTGCTTGTTGAATATTTTAGAGAAAGAAAGAGGGAGGGAAGGAGAAAGGACAGAAGGATAAATAGAGGAAGGAGGAAGTACATTTCATTAAGGGATTGGATATTTACGACTTCCTATGAGCCACCCATATTTTGTTTCTATTAATAATTGAGATATAAATGCCCTCATATTTTTTGTCATAATTCAATTGCAAATGGATATCTATCTGAAAAAACTTTATAGTAGGTTTCTTCCCCTCCTTGATATGTAGAGGAATAAGAAGAAAAGAAACATCAACTTGAAAAAAAGCCGTATCTGTGGTCTTGCCAATTACCAACCACTAAATCTAACTTCAAATTCTATTAAAGTAATGTGACCAAAATTAGGAGAAAAAATTTGTACATATCCAGGGAGTAGCAGAACATTAGCAATAAACAACTTAGTTTATAAAGAGCAAATTGGGCTAGACAGATTTGGTTACACTTTTCCAATTGAATCACTGAGTTGGTGAATGAAGTGAAAGAAGTAGGTATAATATATCTGGCTGTGGGCTGGTAACACACATTATGTCTTTCTGTACTTAAAGTACAACCCAAGGAGGAGGAAGGTAAGGGAAAACCAGCCAAATCAGCTATGGAAATTATTGATTTGTTATTTGAACAATGAGGAGGAGCCAGAAAGCAATGAAACAGAACTGTATGTAATTGGAATGGTCCAAGGTAATAAATTGTTACTGCATAGCTGAATCCTATTAAAACTTTTGCTAGAGCTCTAGCTGTGTCCCAGTTTATATTGAAAACTCAAAGGCAGGAGTCAAAATCTATCAACTTCTACATCTCAAGTGGTTCTTGTGGCCCAGCTGCCTCCCATCAAATCTAGGTACATTTTACCTGTATCTGGACTAGTTTCTCCTGGGGGCTGTCAATGTGGTCACTTTTAATTCGTGTTCTTTGGAACGCTGGTCACAGGCTCTCTTATGCAGGGAACTTGTTTGTCAGGTATGAGATTTTGAGCCAAGGGGATTTTTCACCTGCCTTCTAATTTCACAAGCACTAAGAGGTTTTCCCCATTGTCCTTTCTTATTCCATAGAAGTATTGTCTCTGAGTGTGAACTGCTGCGGGGTTATATGGAAGCATGTTGGCAGTTTCATGGTTTTGTTTTATTCCCTTTTAGTCCTTCTGGAAAGAGGAGACTTGTAGCCCAGCTCCCCTGAAATGCATATAGTCAGCTAATTTTCTTTCCAAGGAGCTGACCTTCCTCTCCATTTCTAGCCAGCTACTTTCCAGGAAGTCAGAACTTTATATTTCAGCATTTTTATTTTTTATTTTTTTTTTTACTTTTGAAAACTCTTGCTATATTAGAAAAAAGAATTGTGAATATGCCAAGGATATCAGACCATGTTCAAGAGCAGGCTATTTTGAAGCAAGATACATCTTAGAAGCTGGAAATTCCATTGTTTGATTAACTACATTCTTATCAAAAATGGCTTTATCATAATAAACACTCCTTTTAAATTATTTTTTTAATTTTCAAAATGAACAATTGATCTTATAAACACTCCTTTTAGATTATTTTTTTTAATTTTCAAAAGGAACAATTGAACTTTTTTCCATATGTGCAAATAGAAGATCTCTCTGGTGATAGTAAAGAAGATTGTGATAGGGAAAGACATTTAAAATTTTTACCTGTTCTTTGTTGCTAGAACCTAGCTTTCTCTAAATCCAGTCCTACCTTCCCAACCCTCAGATATAATTCTTCACATCTGTCTTTGGACACTGTGTTAAGAATGTTGATTATCTTTCTCTATAACCAGAATAGTTGTAAAAACTGAGGCCCAACCCCCTGACGTATTTCTTGCCTTGCTGCAGTCACTGAGGTCTCTTTGTTTGCAGACATGGGCATAAAAAGAATTTCCTATGATTTTAATAAATGGAGAAAATTAGATTTTCATGTTTTTCTATCTTCAAAGGATTACTCATGTAAGCTATCTGAATAAGCAAAGTAGACGGAAGAGAGTCACAGAGGAACTTCTGTTTGTTGGTTTTCATCTATATACCAAGCATTGATCTAGGTGTTTTTCCTGCCATTTTTGCTCTTTAATTTATTCTTTCCAATAAAGCCACAAGGAAAGTATTGATAGTTCCATTTTATAGATGGGAAAATCAGGTCTTAGTTCAAGTTACTAGCTCAAGATTACAGAGAAAGTGAGAGATGGAGCAAGATTGAAAACTAGGGACTGTCCATTTTCTAGTAGGAAATGTGCTCTTGGTCAGAATTTCCAGAAGTGGTCTGGAAAACATCTCATCTTTCCCTCTTAGGTCCCTTCTCTTATAGACATCTTCCTGCCATTGTTTCCAGTTTTTAATGTCTACTCCCCTCTTCTCTCTCTGGAATTTATTGATAATTTTTGTTAAATAAACTTATTTATTGATGGATAACTTAAATACAGAAGTATAAAATGTTGAGTGTACAGCTTGATATATTTTTACAAAATGAACATATCCAAAGTGAATCATTAACCTGAGTTCTAACAATATAATTTAGTTTTTCCTGTTTTAGTCTTTTGATGAATGGAATCATAGAGAATATACTCCTTATGTGTGACTTTCATTCCACATATTGTTATATTGTTCATAAGATTCATCCAGGTTTTTATATAAAGAATCAGTTCATTTTCATTGCTATATAGTGTTATAGACTATACTATAATTTGTTTTTTTACTTTCAATGAACCGTTGGACTTTTTCCAATTATCTATTAAAAATAATACTACTCTGAACATTCTTAAACAAGTCTCTTGATACACATATGTGTGTGACTCTGATGGTTATACATTCATGAGTGGTGTTGCTGAGTTATATGCATATGCATATTCAGTTATAATGTGTATTGTAATATCTCAAATGACTTTTATACCAGCAGCATTTGAGAGTTCCAGCTTTTCAACATCCTTCATAATACTTGGTATTGTTGGTCTTTTTAATTTTAGCCTCTTAGCGGGTATGTTAAGGTATATCATTGTGGCTTTAATTTGCCTTTTCCTGGTCACTCTCGAGGTTAAACACCTTTGCAAATGTTTATTAAATGGAAAACCTTTTGATCTCACACCTCTAGCATGAGCTTTGGATTGCCCTGCAGAATGTGACTTTTGCCTTGTGACCCAGGCATCTGGGATGTGTACAGGCACGACTTGCACTAAGGCCTTACTGTGGGCTTTGGCTTCTGAGCAGCCCCCTACCAGGGAGGGTCAATGCCCTTGGCACATGTTTTATACCCTTATCAAATAAAGCCCTGGATCCAGGAGCTTAGTAAAAGACAATTTCTAGAAAGCAAATATGCCAAAATAATGACTTTGAGGGTGTGACATTGTATATCTTTGTATTTTAATTTCCTGTTCATACAAATACAGGTTTTCCAACAGCTTTCATATCTGAAGTAACTCATTTGCATGGTCCCATCCTCAGATGACAAGCCAACCACTGTTGGAAAATACTAAGTGCTGACCACATACACACAGCACTGGAAAACTACATTTCAAAGAGGGGACATATTCCTTTGTCTTAAACCTCATGACACAGATGCTCTGTTGGCTGTTAACAGTTATGAATTTCAGTTTGAGTCAAGAAAGTTAATGGGATATGCATTTTATGGAATGTTCAATTTTTCATGTGATTCCCTGAATTCACTCACCATTTTTCAGTGACATATATTATGTGTAGCAGAGGTATTAAAAGAAACACTTTAAAATCCCAGTTCCACCATTTTATGTGTGAATTTGGGCTCCCGATACACAGAGAGAAGCACAGAACATAAACAAAGATAATGAATCCTGGAGGCATTCTGGGTCCTTGGTTCCAGTTGTCCTGAAAACAATTTGCATGTCTTCCTTCCTGGGGTTGGTTATTCAGTCCTTTCTTAGAATTCATTAGCCAAAAAATTAACCTCTTTCTTTATAAACTTCAAGTTGGGTTTCTGGTACTTACAACTGTGTCCTGACTCGTATGAGTTACGTATATTGATGAAAACACATGTTTATATTTGCCTATGTCCCTGATTTCCCTTTTATCTTAATATTATTATTTTACTTTGGATTTCAGAACTGTGTATCATTGTTACATAAAAGGGAAAACAGAGGAGCTGGACTTCAAAGTTTCTTTAGGATTCTTATATGACACTGGTTTCCAAAAGTCTCTAAACATGAGATCACTCTCGGGCAGCCTCATTACTAACCACCAAAAATAATAAGAGTTTATAAGTGTAAGTATAGGGAATTGGTTATGAAGTACAGGCTGCTACACTATTCACTATTTTGGGAGATACTGTAAAAGGACACATTTTCTTATTGTATATGAGGTAACATTTATGAAAATACCTATTATTGGAAATAGGATTTATTATCATTGTCATTATCATTAGAGTATATCCTAGACCTAACAATCATCATTCAGATTCTGAGAGGATTCAGAATTTTCATTTTGAACATTCTCAGATTGTTATTAGGAAGCATCTATTAAAGTTTTTGCTTCATGTTGTTTTTCCCTTTCTAAAAGAAGTTCACATCACATCAACACTACCAATAAAGAAAACTCTGCTGAGCATTAGAAACGGTGGCAGAAAATAGAGGAATTAATACATAGGGTTGCTTGCTAATCAATTCATGGCAAAAATCACTGGACAGCAACAGGACCTCATTATAATTTTGTGGCACCTAGGCACTTTTGACTTCATGGGCCTCTGCCACCATAAAAATATAAAAATTATATGTTAGGACTTTTTGGTATAAATACAAATTTATGAATATTATATAATAATTTTTCTGACCTATATTTCAATTTTTTCCTTTTAATTAAACAAAAAATCTAAATATTTTCATAGGTTCCTAAAAGTAATCTGGGCCCTTATCTTGCTTAGCTCCATGGGAAGTTGGTAACCAAAATGGTTGGCTTGGGCTCTGGAGGGAAGAGGCCTCTGAGGGGAACGCCTGCAAGGGGCTCCTTGGGGGGTTTCCTGAACCTGACTGGGTCGGACATAGACACGATGAGAAAGTTTCAAAGTTTATTACTTAGAGGTCCTTATGCCCAGGAGGGCAACCAGAGAGGGGCAGACCGCAGTCTTCCCTTCCAGCCTTGGTAAAGATGTCGAGTGCTTTGGGATGTAGCCTTCTCTGTTGAAGGGGAGCTCAGGGTGGAGGCCTTACTTTCAGATGTTGTTTCCTATTGTGTCTTTCAAATGGCTTTTGTGGCAAGGCGATGTTGCCTTAGGCCCAGGTTTCCGCCCAGCCTCCAGGGAAGGGCTACCTATCTGTCCTGACCAGCCCTGGCCAGGCCTAGGCAGCAAATAACTGACCTTCTGCTTGCTCCCAGGACAGCCCTAGGCTCTGTGCCTGCTGGGCCTAGCTGGGATATCAGCCTTGAGCAGCCGGTCAGCCAATCCCCTCTCAGCCATCTAAGCTATTTATATACAGATATATTAAAAATATATATATATTAAATATATAATATATTTAATTAGATTACCACACAACTGGACACCATCTTGGTTAATAGACGGTGTGGTATTTCTGGTATTTTGCATAATTGCAGCATTAGCAAACCAGAACAGATTTTGGTACCAGAGAAGTGGGGTGCTGCTGCATTTGCAAATACCAAACATGTTGGGGAGGGGGGGCTTTTTAAATGGATAAGGGGAAAATTCTGGAATAATTGTGAGGAGCTTGATAGAAAAAGCCTGAATGTCTCTGAGGAGACTTGTTAGTGGAAATGTGGACTCTAAAGATAGCTCTGATGAGGCCTTGAACAAGAATGTTGAATGTGTCATTGCAAACTGGAAGGAAGGCAATCGGTACTTTAAAATGGCAGAGAATTTGGCAAAATTTTATGCTGGTGTCGGATGGAAGGTAGGGTTTGAAAGTGACGTACTGGGATACTTAGCTGAGGAAATCTCCAGATTCTGTGTGGAAGATGTAGCCTGGCTTCTCCTTGTAGCTTATAGTAAAATGCAACAAGACAGAGACAAGCTGAGAAAAGAACTCTTGGTTACAAAGAAATCAGAAATTGATGGTTTGGAAGATTCTAGGCTTCCAGAAAGTGAGAACCCAGAAGATGGTGCCCCACATGAGGGTTCAATCAAACATGGATGCAGCCAGCCATTTCAGTACAAGCCAGGATTGGAGATGGAGTTATCCAGAAGGATTTGTGGGAAGTCCTATTGTCTGATGGTTTTGACCCCTGTATGCTTCATGCCAAGCCAACCGATTTTTTGCGAGATCTGTATAGACAGAACCACTGCTGGTCTGGACTGGAGGGGACAGAGAAGGGACAAAGTGCAGGAAATATTTCTTCAAAGACATAGTCATGGAGGTTGGTGTCTGGAGTCGAGAGGTCTCAGGCAGGGAGAGCAGAGTGGCCCACACACATGCAAAGGGTGAGTTTGCCCCGGAGGCAGAGGGTGGGCTTTCCTCCGTGTTGCTCAGGAAGATGGCTGCCACCCCAGACCTCAGAGAGGGTGGATCAAATTTCCCGGGGATTGGGGAGATCCTGGCCACCACCCCACTATTCGGAGAGGGGAGAGCCTTTGCCCCGGAGAGGCAGAGTCCGGGTGGCACCTCAGTGTTTGAGGAGGGTGGGGCCTAGAAGAAAGTGGTCTCTCCATTGCGTGAGTATGTTGGAGCACTCACCCCAACATTTGGAGAAAAAAGGCTGCTGTATAAGCCTTTGGAAAGTGTGGGACTGCCACTCTCTCAAGCCCCCAGGATATAATGTCATTCTATAAATGACTCTCAGACTGAAATCCAATGGAGTTTGCCCTGCAGGTTTCCGGAATTGTTTAGGTCCGGTGAGCCCTGTTTTTCTTTCAGTTTCTCTCTATGGCAACTGGAATGTTTATCCTATGACTGTCCCTCCTTTGTATATTGGCAGCAGATAATTTGTTCTAAGTTTCATAAGTCCACAGCTAGAGGAGAATTTTGCTTTAGGACAGCCCATAACTGGAATTGATTTTGATGAGATATTATACTTACCTATTGTTACTGAAATGATTTAAGTTTTTGTGATATTGTGATGGAATGAATGTATTTGGATATGGAAAGATCATGTCATTTTGTGGTCTAGGGAGTGGAATGTGCCAGATTGGATGTATTATGTCACCCCAAACACCATGTTATTTGATGCAATCTTGTGGGGGCAGACGTATTAGTGTTGATTAGGTTGGAATTTTTGGATTAGGTTGTTTCCATGGAGACACGACCCACCCAACTGTGGGTAATACCCTTGATTAGATTACTTCCATAGAGGTGTGTCCCAACTCATTCAGCATGGTTCTTTATTTAATCATTGGAGTCCTATATAAGAGCTCAGACAGAAGGACTCGCTGCTGCAGCTTAGCAAGACATTTTGGAAACGGCCTCTGAAAGCAGACTTTTGCTGAAACTTCGGAGACGCTAGCCCAGAGTTTGCTCCGGAGAAGCTAAGAGTGGACAAAATGCCCCAAAAGCAACATTTTGAAGAATGCACAGGCGCTGAGAGAGGAGCTGGAACACAACCTGGGATCAGCAGCGCCAGCCATGTGCCTTCTCAGCTGACAGAGGTTTTCCGGACGCCATTGGCCTTCCTTTGGTGAAGGTATACTTCTGTTGATGCCTTAATTTGGACATTTTCATGGCCTTCAGACTGTAAATTTGTAACCAAATAAACCACCTTTATAAAAGCCAGTCAATTTCTGGTACTTTGCTTAATGGCAGCATTAGCAAACCGGAACAGAGACAAAACTCTGAAGGAATGAAATGTAGGGCAGGTAAAAGCTTAATTGAGAGTTAGAGATTGTAGAATAAAGCATAGAGAGGGAAGACATTAGTCTGGTTTCAAGGCGTTGGGAATGGTAGTAGCAGTTGGAGTGGAGGTCCCAAGAATCTGGAGAAATGTTAAAAAGTGGGGCAGGTGGGAGGGCAAGTAAAACACAAACCACAAAGCCAAAATCCTGATTTCAAAGATTATCAATGTACCCACATATGTTGGAAATGACTCCAGTCTTAATAGCCCTTATAGAAGAAATTATTTTTATTTATGTAAGCTAAATAATTTGTGATAAAATGTCTATCCGTTTTCTTTTTGCCTTATCTCAACAGAGGAACATTATCCTCAATGCGATTGCAACTATGAAAGAAAAATTACTATTTTTTGTCTCTCTCTGTTCTTCCCAACATACCTTTTAAGTTAACTGACTTCATAAGCATTTTACTTGCACAGCTTTTAATAGAAGGAATATCGAAACCTAATGTGTCAGTGGAGACTTGCAAGCACACTGTTCATTTTGTTTTTTAAAAGTCATAGCCCTTCTCGAACAGTTTCACCTTCATTCATGCTGAAAATAATGCCAACATGTTAAAGGTATGTGTGTGGGGTGGGGGGTGGGGGGGTGGAGGTAGAGGTAATTGTGGTGGTTTTTAATTGAACTTTTAAATAGGTTTATCAAGATGTCTTTGAGGACTGGTTTGTGGAAATTAGTCTAGGATGTCAATATATGTAAATATACTATGTTTGAATACAATTTGAATTGTTTGTGTTACAGAATGAAACTAACTTTTAATTAGTAATAGAAACTCAACTACCCTTTATTGCAAGGCATACCCTTTGCCTTAAAAGAAAAACGATTTTCTTTTAGTATATTGGGCTGTCATTAACACAGTGGTAAAATTTCATGATATCACTATCATTTTCTATTAACGTGTATATGAAAAAAATGCATGGTATCTATTTCTGTGGATTATGAAAAGAGACAGTTTGGATAAATTAATTCTGTCCAGAAAGACTCCTACTTTTTTTATGTCATGCATCAGGCGAGAAGGGTAGGGAATCAAATAGAAATGTGTGGTTCTGATGTAACTAACACATTGCCCACAAGCTGATTTGAATAGTATTAACATGGTGCATATCATCTCTAATAACCGTGTAGTTTCTTTGCAACCTCAGCAGGTTGTATTTATATAGTGATGAAAGGACCATGTAATATCTATGCATAGTTGCTCATGAGGAGGACTATAAAACACTAGGGTTTGATACCCATGTGGTGATTATGGAGTGAGACTGTGCAGAGTTCTCAAAGCTTGAAAATGAAGCCTTCAACTTAAACCTTCAGTGAACTACTTGGGGGGCCTTATCAGGGGCACACAGAAGCCCATTTAGCAATATCTCCAAGGGAATTTATCCTTGGGGAGAGAGGAAAAGAGACCATAAAGTTCACAATAGTCGGTATTGTCTGATTGAGTTAGTCAAGTACAGAGGCAGCGAATCTTTGGATAGTCAGCCCTACTCTCATAAGAAGCAGAAAGGAAAAAAAAAAGGAAAAAAGTTTCATCTTGCAAACTGTCTTTCATTTTCTCTTCATTTTTGATGGTTTGTTTGCACAGTCCTCACCCTAATAATCTGTCACAAAGATGCTTTCCTACATATTGTCCATGCAAGGATAAAATATATAGAGAAAGCTTTGGTATTATTAAATGCATGCTGCATACAGATATTTACTTTTCAAATAAATACTAAATGGTTTATTTACTAATAGTGTACAGGTTTCTGATGCTGTTTGGGGAATTCTGAAGGATTTATGAACTTTCCTGCATTTCCCTCTCACCAACTTAGACATACTTCAGGATTTTATCATCACTTTTGACAAAATACCCTGAGTTTGAAGGCTGTAGTAGAAAGTGTTCCAAACACAGAGTTTTGGATAAAATCTGAGGCTTTTCAGAATGCTAAAGAAAATCCTGATTCAACTGGTCTTCCAAAATTAAAAAACAAAACAAAACAAAAAAACTGTAAAGCTTTACATTTTTACATTTTATGTTTGCAAATAAAATAAAATGTTTGACCATTTTTCCCATAAAGTATAATTTGACTAAATGACATTTGTAGTCACTATGAAATCCTGAAGATAAATTCTTCGTTTATTGTATCCCTTTACTTTTCTTTTTCCTGACTTTTTTTTCAAGCAAACAGATTGTGCAATCAGATGCCTACTAGCTGGGTGTTCATGAGCTGTGATGGATTGCTTTTAATAGGTGCTAGTTTCCTACTTCATTAACTGCTCTTTATCTGATGTTGTTTCTTTGGGCAAGTTAGCAAAGAAACAATGGCTTAACCATTTACCCAAATAGGCAAAGACACTAAGTGTGTTTTAGAAAAGTTGATTATGTGCACACAAGATGTGTTTATTTTGGGAGTGTGTGAGTAAGAGCTTGAACGTGTGTAAGTGTGTGTGCTTCTTTCAAATTAAAACTCTTGCTGGCTAGCAGCCTGCCACCTCTATGCCAATCTCCATGGCAACTTCCTTAAGGATAAAGCAACAGAAATGTGAGGAGGCCGCCTGCCCACAAACAAAGCTGCCACAGCTCTGCCAGAAGCCTGACTAGACAGAATCCCAGAACACTCCACATTCCAAGAGAGTTATGCAGGTTACTGCAGCTGGTGCTCTTTAAAGATGCAGTGCCTCCAATCCTGGAGGAAAGTTAAAGAATGTCTTCTGACCAGATTCACACACCATGGAATGTAGTTGCATAACTCACACATCTCAACATTACTTTTCCCTTCCTGGACGCTTTGAATAATTTAAATATTTTACATACAGCATTTGTTTGTGACCAATAATTGGAACTTTACAGAAGACAATTTCCTGAGACAGTATGTTGAAAATTGAATCAGGACATCATTTAAGTACCTTTAAATCACTTGCACAAGTTGGCTGAGTGGAATGTTTCAGGGATCCAGCCCCCACAGAAGTATTGAATAACCAGCAAGAACTGGCAGAAATGTCTTTCACAAAGCTCCAGAATGCAGTTGAAGGATCGGGCAAGCACCTAATCAAGAAAAAGGCCACTTAAAAATGGTAGAATATTGTGATGTCCTGGCCGGCCCCTCCCCCATACCCTCACCAGCTGGGTATGGAGTTGGCCCATGCTCCCAGTGTGGATCCCTGTCGATCCCTGTGGATCCCTGGTTCCAGTTCCAGAGTGATCACAGTAACCCTTGTGCACATACTTGGAGTATATATGTCTGGTCTAACTGTCTCAGGTGGCCCGAGGGGCTCACTGTCTCAGAACTTGCCCTGCAGGTAGAAGGTAGCTGATGGAGTTCTCTACAGAACTACAGAATGCTGGGAGAGAGCAGTCAAGTCATGCTGCCTGGGGCAGGGGGTTACTGGAGGTAGGACATCTGGTGCAGAGCCTGGGACCATGAGGAAACAGTTTCCTAGGGAAGAGAGGACATTCGGATTTGTAAAAATGGGGGATTTCCTAGGGACACATGCACATGCCAAAGGCAAGAGGCATGTGCAGAAACGATCAGAGAGGTGCCTATGCTTTGTCCTGGCCCTAGTCCTCAGCCATTGTATGGATAAACCCTGAAGGAGAGCACTACACAGGCCAATTTGCAAAGACTAGGAAAGGAATTTTCTTTTTTTTTTTTTTCCTTTTCCTCCTCCTCCTCCTCGTCTTCCTCTTTCTTTTTCTTTTGTTAGCTCCTGGCATTCAAGGGCAGCTCTGTCATAATGCTAGCTGGATATAAGCTTAAGGAACAGATGCCTCAGAGTCTAAATGCCGGTGATAATCCACTAAAATATCAAAATGCCCAGGTCTCAACCTAAGGTTACAAAACATACAAGAAATAGGAAGTGATGGCCCAGACAAAGGAGAAGATTAAAACTTCAGAATGAATCCATCAATATGGAGGATCAGACCTGGCATATTCCAGGCAAAGACTTTTAAAAAATGGTCCTAAATATGTTCAAAGAGCTAAAGGAAAACATGGGCAAAGAACTAAAGGAAATCAGGACAATGACAGATAAACACAAAGAGAATATCAATAGAAAGATGGAGATTATGAAAAGGAACCAAACAAAACGGAAGGCCACAGTAACAGAAATTTAAAATTCTCTAGAGTAGTTCAACATCAGATTGGATCTGGCAGAAGAAAGAATCAGTGGGCTTGAAGATAAGATGATTGAAATCATCCGATTTAAGAGTAGAAAGAGGAAAGAATAAAGAGTGAAAAAACCTGAGGAACCCGTGGAACGCCATCACGTGTACCAATATACACATAGTGTAGTGCTGAAAGAAAAGAAAGAAAAGGGCAGAGAAAGTTCAAGAAATAATGGCTGAAAACTTGTCAAATTTAACAGAAGACATGAATATTCACATCCACAATGCTCAATGAACTACAAACAGGATAAACCAAAACAAACCAAAACTGTGTGAACTGTTGAATGCCAAAGTAAAGAGTGAAAGCAGAAAAGAGAATTAGCATATCATGTATAAGGGATCCTCAATAAGACTAAGTGCCTATTTATCACCAGAGAACATGGAGACAGGAAGGCAATGGAATGGCATATTTTAAGTGCTGAAACCAAAAAATTGCCAGCCAAGAATTCTGTATCCTGCAAAGCTGTCTTTCAAAAATGAGGGAGGAATTAAGACATTCCAAATCATCAAAAGCTGCAAGACTTTGTCACCATTAGACCATCCCTACAGGAAATATTAAAGAGAGTTCTCCAGTTTGAAAGGAAAGGGCAATAGACTGACGCCACATAAAGATATAAAAAAATCTCTGGTAAGGGAAACGATATGGGTAAATATAAATGCCAGTACTAGATTCTGACACTACTTTTTATTTCCTACAGGATCTAAAAGGCAAATTTATAAAATGCAATGAAAAATCAATGCTTTTGGACTTACGATGCATAATTATGTAATTTATGACAGGAACTACATAAGGGGGGCAGTAAAAGAACATACCTTATGTATGCTGCTGAAGTTGTTGAGTTGGTGTCAAAGCAAAAGAGATTGTTATAGATTTAGGATGTTAAATTTAAGCCCACAAAAGAAAATATCAGAGGATATGCAAACTCATAGAGACAAAAAGTAGAGTACAGGTTACCAAGGGTAGGTGGCAGGGGCAAAGGAGAGTTAAGGTAAAATTAGTGTAGTTTCTGTTTGACATGAAGGGAAAGTGATAGTAAAGGATGGTGGTGAAGGTGCTACAACATTGTGAATGTGATTAACCCCATTGATGGTTTACTTGAGAGGGGTTGCCATGGGATGAATTATGTTGTATGTATGTTCCCTCAATTTAAAAAGAAGAAAGAGAAACTAAAGAAATCATTTTAATCAAATGTAATACATGAGAGTGAATGGGAATTAAAGAAGGAAGAGAAAGGCTCAAAAGGTTATTATTGGGACAGAAGAAAAATTGGAATATAGAATGTTAAGTTTATTTCAATGTTAAAATTTCTTGAACTTGATAACTGCCCTTAAGGTGATAACATAAGTGAATACACTTGTTTGTAGAAAGGTATATGGAAGTATTATGTATTCAAGGTGCATGATGTGGGCTACCTGCTCTCAAATGTTCAGAAAATAGATACATGAACGATAGATAGACAGATGGATTGATAGAATGATATGGCAAAGATGGCAAAATGTTAAAATTGTTGGATCTGGCTATCAGTGTGGTGTGGGGATATGTTGGAGTTCTCTGTATGGGGTTTGTATTAGTTTTGCAACTCTCCTGAAAGTTTGTAATTATTTCAATATAAAAAATAAAAACAGATCACTTGCATAAAATATTAAGTAATGCTCTTAATATTTTGTCCCATCCTACTTTCATGAAAATAATGTATATATTTGGTTTTTAGTGAATCACAATGGATTTATACAATTTTTCACAAGACCTTAATAAAATATTCATTGAAAGATGTATGCATATATATTGTATGTGTATATAAAGGTGGTTTTCATCCAGAGACAGTGTTCCCCCAGGGACACTTGGCAGTGCCTGGAGACAGTTTTGGTTGTCACAACTGTTGGTGGCAGGGAGGGTATGCTACTGACATCCAGTGGATAGAGTCCAGGGATGCTGCTAAACATTCGTGCACAGAACAGCTCCCACCACCAATGGTTGTCTGGCCCAAAATATCAGTGGCTCAGGTTGAGAAACTCTGATCTATATACATTATTGCTACTGAAATGATTTAATGTTTTATGATATTTTGATGGAATTAGTATGTTTGTGTATGCATATACGCCATTATCTTTGATGCAATCTCGTGTGGGCAGAAGTATTAGTGTTGATTAGATTGTAATTCTTTGATTGAGTGTTTCCATGGTGGTGCTGTGACCTACCCAACTGTAGGTGGTGACTCTCATTAGATTATTTCCGTGGAGATGTGGCCCCACCCATTCAGCTGTCCTGGTTTGCTAATGCTGCCCTTCCGCAAAACAGCAGAAATGGATCGGCTTTCACAAAGGGGGTTTATATGGCCACAAAGTCACAGTCCCAAGGCCATAAAGTGTCCAAGATAAGGCATCAGTGATGGCGTACCTTCACAGGAGGATGGCCAACTGTGTTCAGAAAGCCTCTGTTAGCTGAGAAGGCATGCGGCTGGTGTCTATTCCAGAGTTCCGGTTTCAAAATGGCTTTCTCACAAGATGTTCCTCTCTCAGCTCCTTTGCGCCCTTCAAAGTGTCCCTCTTGGCTGCAGCAAGCTCGCTCCTTCTGTCTGAGCTTCCATAGGGCTCTAGTGAACCAATCAAGGCCCACACTGAATGTATATAGACATACAAATTTAAAAATAAAGTCCATAATGTGTAGCACACTCAGATAGGAATAAAATATGTTAAGATACTTTTCTAAGTTGTTTTTGATCTGTCTGCTCATACTGGGCACCAGAATTCTGATGATAATTGTCAATCTCTGATCAGCTGTTCATATTTATCTGTCTACTGTGTTTGGCATGCCTATAACTACATTTTTTTTTTTTTTTTAAGATCACAAAAAGTTTACCTTAGAATACCATACCTACCCTAGGGGATGTAAACTATATGTAGTTTATTCTGTCTCTAACAGTGATTCTATGCAACAAACTAGATATAATATGCAAAGTGTTTTTGACATTACCTATTAATTCTTTCCCATTAGGAATTAGCAAAATCTTTAGTAAGTATAGCTAGGGAAAATATTTATAATCTGAAGCATACAGATTGCTCATTTCCAGCACTCAGCTTCTGCTGCTTCTCCCCAGGGTATTCATGTTGTTTCCATCATATAATATTCAGCACGGCTTCATTATCAGTTTGGTTTTTTTTTTTAACCAAATATGCAAAATTCTGAGTTTCTGCTTGTGCAAATCCAAAGTTCATTTTAAAGACAGATCAAGAAAGTTTTGCTGTCCTAAGCAGTGGCAGTCGAAATGTAGTTCCCCAAACTGATGAATGACCATCAACGTTTAATTACCAGTCTACCATGAAATTGGTGTAGAAATTGAGAGTAATCTTGTAGAAGCTTTTATAGAAATTTGACATTGCCGCAACCCCAAGCACTTCACTGATCTGTTTGGGTGGTGTCAAAGTCATGTGGTGAGTCACATGGGTACTAGCTCTTTAATTAGTCGTCAGTGGGATCACATGAAATCACATGGCAAGTCGCAAGTAGGGTCAGAACTTGGTTTGTGACAAATTGAAAATTTTGAAAAATATCTGAAGTTTCACCACTGATAATTTGAGAAACATGATTACTAATTTTCTTTATTATCTAGAAATGACTTATTTTAGTCATGCATTATTCACTTCTGCTTATATCTGGATATGTCTGGTTAAGCTACCCCTGTGTTTTGTTGCAATGTTGGGGTTGAGGTCAGTAGGTTACTTCTTACAGTGTGGATTTGGTGCAACCTACAAATTGTTTTCTCTTGGAGAGAAATGAACACCATGTGTATTGGTAAGTATATGATAGGTTATGCTGCCTTAATGAACAATCCTCAAATCTCAGAGGCTTAAATCCACAAAAGTTTATTTCTGGCTCACATTACTTATTTATGAGAGTTCCTCTCTCATTGCTCTCATTGTAGTCACTCAGGAATGTAGGCTGATGAAGCATCCACCTTGTTTAACATTGCTGATCACTGTCCAGACAGTAATGAAGACGTCAGTTGGTCTTTTATCAGGTAATAAAATGTTGTGACATAGAAGTGATTCATTCACATGTCACTTCTCTCAAGTCAGTGGCCAGATTTAGTAAATAAACTGGACCACCTCCAACCACCAAAGAGAAAAGGATTGCAGGTATGTCATGTGCCCAGGAGGGAGATTCAGAGAAATTTGTGAACCCTGTTGAAGACTGTGACACTAGGGATTTAATATCCCTGGATTTTACTCTTTTGAATAACACTTTCACGTTTATGTAGGCATAGGGGACACTAGAGAAAAGTGGAAAGAATGTTGCCTTTGATTTCAGATAGAATTCCAGCCCTACATCTTAGTTGTGGGATAACGACACATAAATTATATAATCACTTTGAAAAAGGACAATAATACCCTCTTCATGGGTTGTAATGAAAGTTAATTGGATAAATTCCATGAAAGTGCCTTGCATAGTGCTTGTTAAATACCGCAAAACAAAAGTATTTTTTCTATTATACAATAATAGTTTCAAATTTTTTTTTTTGGTTTGGGAAAGTCAGACTAATATTGGAATCAATTTAGGTAGAGATCAGCTATCAAATCATGATAGATTCTTAAGCATCTTTACAGTCCTGTCTACTGATGTTGGTCTAGTCAGCATATCTTGAATTATTCTTTATGAAATCATGGCAGGAGGGGAGAGGATATGAGTTATAAATTTTTTTCCTTTGAGGAATATTGTTTTTAGTTTTTCACACATTTCTCGGTAAATGCATTTTCTGGTGCTGCTTGGGTTTTTATTGTTTTAGATGATTGCGTAATATTGTTTCTAAGAAATTAAAAATATGATGTTGTGGGTCTAATTTCAAATCCCTGTTCAATTTCAGCTGACTTACAGGCTAATTACATACACACACACACACACACACACACACATGCACACACACACATATTTTCTGTTTGAGTTGATTATGTAGGTTAATTCTTTTTAAAAGAGAGGTTATTTAATAGACTCAAACTAAACATGATAGTGCTAATTGATATGTCAGAAGACTATTTTTGCAAATAGCGGATGCTATTGATGAGCAGAGAAACTTTCTTTCCACTTATGACAAGCAAAATTCCATCCCAACAGTAATAAAATACATGTCAGTGCCTCATTCCCTGTGTCAGGGTACCATTCAAGCTTTGCATTCTTCCTTTCTTGCTCTGCCACCAAAGAATGAGCAGTTTGATTATATCACTGAATCAATCTCTCACTTTCTCTTTCTTCCTCTATCTCTTTCTCCTCCTATGCACCCTGGACTTATCCCTTTTGGTTGGGTGGCTTGTGAAAACTGATGGTTTGCAGGTATCTTTGGGTTCCTGGGCCTAACTTCCATATGAGGGGTCATCATTGTCTATGTCTTGAGCATTGTGGTAGTAGAGACAAAAATATTGCTATTTTTTCACTGATCCCTAGTAGCATGCCTTGTGCAATGGGACTCTGAGCCTCCTCCCATTAAGAGATGGAGTCTGTTTCCCCAGCCCTTTAATCCGGGCTGGCTTTGAGACTTACTTTGGTCAGCAAAAGTGATGGTGTGTCAGTTCAAAGCTTTGGCAATGAGAGGCCTTGCACACTTCTATTTTCTCTCCTGGAACCCTGCCACTGCCCTGAGGACAAACCCAGCCTGGTCTGCTGGAGGATGAGATACCATGTGAAAAAGAGCATTTATCCCTGCTGAGGCCATCCTAGATCAGCCAGCACCCACTAAACCTGCCAGCTGGCTGCAGAGGTAGGAGTAAGCCCTTCAGAACTGCCCAATTGGCCCTTGGTTGTGAGAAATAATACAGTGTGTTGTCTAAATCACAAAGTTTGGGGTAGATTGTTACCACCCCAACTGATACATGCATCATCGTCATATTAAATGTTATCATGGCTAAGTGAAGGAATAGGACAATGGCATGTGTGTCAGTCTCAAGGGCATTCATCAACTGGATTCAGAATCTTAGAGGCTGTGCTCCCAAAAGACACACACTCATTTTGACCACTGTGTGTGCTGCTGTAACCAATTACCACAAACTTAGTGGTTTAATTCAGATTGATTGTCTTATATTTCTGGAAGTCAAAAGTCCTTAATTTAATATGCTGGCAGGGCTGCATTCCTTCTGGAGGCTTTAGGGGATAATTTGTTTCCTTACCTTCTCCACCTTCTAGAAGTCACCTGCATTCCTTGACTTCTGATCCCTTCCTCTGCCTCCAAAGGAGCAGGGCAACAACTTCAAATTTCCTTTCTCCCTCACTGACCTCTGCTTCTTTTGTCAAATCTCCTTCTCTGACCCTGAGTCTCCTGTGATTACATAGGGTCCACCCAGAAAATCTAGGATAACCTTCCCATTTCATGATCCTTAATTAATCACAACTGCAAGGTCCCTTTCCCCAGGTTTTGGGGATTGGGAGTGGACATCTTTGGAGGTCATTGTTCTCCTGACCACAACCAACTTTCTAGATAGTTTTCTTTTAAGTACAAAACCCAGGTTTACAGCAAAAGGTTCTCTTTCATGGGTATTAAAAATGGGATGTATGGATCAAAATTATGACTCTGAAAGATTAAGGGTAAACTTTATCTTATCAGGATTGATATACAGTGGAAAGTAAAACAAGCCCCACATATTTCCTCAAGGCAGCGTCTTCAAATTCTAAGCTTTTCCGGAACAATTCATGATTAAAATGCTTTTAACTAGTATTAAATGTTTACTAGTGAGAACATTCTTCATAGAAGTTTGTCCACAACAAGCAAGGAACATCTCTGGATAGTAGAAAGATGGAAATTTCCCATGCAGTGTTATTTCTCTGATGCTGAAGTTGATGTAATCTGCCTTTGAAGCTGTTCGTGAAGGCAGATGGGGCGGTGCTTGCCTCTTACATCCATGGCTCAGTCACATATTCTGTTTAGGAAAATACGAGGCTAAACCAAATCTTTCAAGACTTCTGAGGTTATTTGTTCATGTCTTGGCTTGTGGTTTGATCTCCCCTCACTTAGTTCCACCATTGTCATTGTTGTTGTTGAATCCTAAAATCATTCTGCTTCTTTTTAACTCCAGCCACAGTATTTGACATTCTGGCCTTCAATGACATTGAATGCCACAAGCTGATTATATCCTGTGGAGAAGAAAGATTTCCTTTCAATATTCTGTTTATTTTCCATTACCTCTCTGTGACCCTAGTTCTTGCTTTGTAAAATTGCATAAACGGAAGACAGGTTTTTGGTGGTGGTTGTTTTTAAACCGGTGGCTCATGGTAGTATTAAAAGAGTACATTAGCAAAAGTAAAACCATTAATTACTTTTGTCACCTCATGTAATCTAAAATGTATGACATATGTCCCACTCTACTTCTTTGAAGGCCCTCGGATTCTAATCTAAATATTGCTCCTTAGAGAAAGGTTATTTACCTTCATTCTAGGATTGTTTCACTGTGGGTTCTAAAGAAAAGGCAGTGAAGTCAAATGTGTTTCTTCAACATTGCATTGGGTCCTCTGCCTTTTCACATTCCACCAAGTATCTTGTTTGCTTTTTGAAAATTGGTTTTTCACGGTGAAGAACACCATCAGTCACTCCAAAATAACTCCCAACTATTTTCTCCATTGAACATTTGGTCAGTTTAGAGCCCAGCTGTTGACAGATGCAAGATACAAGGGAAAAGTGATAGTTCTGTGATATTTACTCTTTGCATTCACATGTCATTCTCCTGTGAGAGTGAAATGCTATGAACTGACTTCCTATACTAAAGTTTTAAAAAAAATCCAAAATACTGCACCTGGCAGTTGATTTGATGCTTTGCCAACACACATTATTTCTCCCTTTCCTGAGTTAATTTTCATCTGCTATCAGTCTGACTCCTTACCTTATATTTGAGTCCAACTGGTGTTCCTTTATCTCCTGTGTGTGGGTTTCCCACTCCCATCAAATCAAGGCAAGTTAGTGTCATCAGCAACCTTCCCAATTACCATCTGCCACCTTACTTCAGATTTTTTGAGATGCCTATGGAATTCACAAGTCCTGAAACTAGTCATGGTTGCCTCAGATATTTTTTTCCTCTGCAATCTACAGTATTATCATTGTGTATTGCATCATATCCTAGCATTTGATTTGTGCACACAGGTGGTGTATATGTGTATGTATTTTAATGCAGACTGTAGTTGACCTAAAATAGGATTTGACTTACTAATTGTGTGGAATTTTATAGAAAGCAATACAACATAGTGGTTCAATGTAGGATATTGGAATCAGAACACAGATATGAATTATGATTCCAACAGTTACTAATATTGCATCTTTAGGCAAGTTACCTCTGCTCTCCAGGGCTCAATTTTACCTTATTTAAAATAGCAATAATGATAGAAATTTATCTATAGGATTTTGGACTGGGCTTAATGGGATCTTGCAAATACATTCCTTAGCTCAGTGATTGGTAGATATTATGTGCTCTGTAAATTCCACTTCTTAGTCTTTATTTTGATAAAGGTGTGCAAATGTTTGGGAAATTTCCACCTCAAGTAGGAATATGATTATATTGTTTAAAAAAGAATTGACATTTATTTACTCAGTATACATTTATTAAACACATTACATGTGTGGTACTGTGGATATAAAATCAAGCTCCCTGCACCTAGAGAGGGAAAATGGACAGAAAAAACAAAGAATGATAACACAGCACAACTCTGATGGACATTATGATGGAGGGGTGGCCAAGACGATGTGAGGAAAAGGGGTTCTTCCCAGAGTTATCGGAAGCGGATGACAAGGAGAAGGCTTCTGGGAGGAAGTCTTGAGTCCTAAATGGTGGCCAAGAGGAAGTTCCTGAAATGAAGGGAAATTCATTCGAGGCACAGAGGTAGGAAGAGTGACATGATCTAAAAATAAATCTAAAAAATTTAGATTATGGCAAAGTAACTGAGCTTAATTTCTGGCTTGAATTTTTATGACATCAAAACATGATTAAGGAAGCAAACAGCTCATCGGGCAGGTCCTTCTTAGGCAGTGCTGTAAATACGTGGCTTAAATTTGTCCCTGCAAAAGGTGTTAATAAAATAATACTGTCTGTATGTATTGAGTGCCTACGATGGGCTAATTTTGGAAGTTGATTGCTTTATAACCATTGTCTTCTCAAAACATATGATGTTATTTTATCTGTTTTAAAGCTCAGTATGGTGAGGCATGCTCCCACCACAGAAACCCTCTCCCAGAAGATGAAAGGAGAGTTAAACAGAGTTTGAAAGGAGAACTCTCCTTACTCTGTTCTGCTTATCTTTATTAGGATGATTAGAGCTGCATAGCTGAAGAATTCATTCCCTGTTGTTACCAAACATTTAGCTCTTTGATATGCTAATATAAAATAGCTTTAAGATTCCAAACAAAATTATTGTCTGTACATTTCCTGCCTGCCAACAACAAAATTTACAACTTATTATCAGCTGATAATTTTAAACTTAAGACTTAACAATTACAAAATTTGAAATTTTTCGTAGCTGCCATTCAGTCCCCTCCATGGTACAAGAGAGTTAACCTTCTTTAAGAGTTTGGGTGGCCTCCAGGGGGAGCTATTGGAGGTGTGGACCTTCTGCCTGGAGGGCCTTTCTGAGCATTAGAGAAATGAGACAAGACATTTGACTGGCCCTTTGCCTCCATTCAGTGAAAGACGATCACTGGGATTATATAAGAGGCTGCATCCTTGAAGTCATCCTTTTCAGTGAGAGTGCAAACTGTAGGAAACATAAAGAGCCCTGCTGACTCTGCCTGAGCCCTCATTAGTGTTGCTTCTTCTGAATGCTAAAACTCTTGTCAAGCCAGGGGATGGTTCCGGGATTCATTATCTGTAGGAAAGGGAAGTTTCACATCTTTGTGAATATTGGCCCTCCAGCCTGCACTTGCTTCCAGTGATGACAATGGGTTTGCCATTGCTAAGTATTTGTGCCCTGTCTGAAAGGTTTAATTGTGATGGATTGAGCTAATAAAATTTTTAACTGGGTGATGCTGTTACAGATCAGATTGTCTTAACAGGATGCTCCTGCTTTTTTTATGTCTCTCCATGTTCTTAGCATATATACTGAATACACCTACAGAGGCAAGAGCTATCAATTTTGGCTAGTTAATGTTTTTTTGTTCAGAGGCCTGTATTGCTGTGCCTCTTAAAGAAAAGAAAGTTTAGAGAAATTTCATCTAAAGTAGGGATAGAAGTTATTTATTTACTCATTCCTTACCCATAGAAGATGTCACCAATTGATTAAACAACCCTTTTCTGCTAGGAATTGTTCTGAACTCGGAATTGTTCTCAGAACAATTCACTGGCAATGAAAGAGAGTTGGCAGATGAGATAAAACCTGTTGGTCATTTCCCCCAATGCCATATTCTGCATTCATAAAACTGGGGGGGTGGTAGTGGAGGGTGGCATCAAGTGAAATTAGGCAGGCTTAAATTCTTGCAAGTTTGTTAGAAGAAAAAAGTTTCTTTTATGTATGTATGTGTGTATATGTGTGTTTATTTGTATATCTATATTTTGGGAGGGAGAGGGGGATATTAGCTAATTATATACAGGCTAACAAAAACAACTGGGTGTGTGCATACAAATTTTCATAATCTCTAATAATTAATTCAATTAGTAAATAGACACTAATGATTCTGAAGATTTTCCCTATTATCCATATTTATTATTTGTAGCTGAGTAATGCTGTTTTAAAATTGGCTTTCTTGTAAAGATAAAAAATCATTTTTTTCTCTCCCTGAAAAAATTAGCCTGCTAGTGCCTGCACAGGTCATGAGTTATAACTGTTTTTTAATAGGATTGAAATATGGGGAATGGTTCACATGGATTTGGCTGTCACTTGAAATCTAGGCAACATTTGGCACTTTTTATCACTTTATGGGAAATGAAAAGATGGGTGAAGAGGAAAGTCCTTAAAACTCTGAGCTCCATTACTCAGTAAAAGTGAATGGTTCTCTTTCCTTTGCTTTTGTGTTTCATCCAAAGAGGAGGGTAGAAAGCTTTCATATTGCTTCAGGTCATTTCCATTTGCTGAGCATTTTTAAAGTGCATTTCTGCATAGTCCTAGGTGAGTTGAACATCTCGTTTCTGGCAAATGTTTTCTATATAGTCTCCACTAGATTTATTTACCACCTGCTCAGTACATTTTCAGGCAGAAACATCTAAACTCTCCATCTGAAGTTTGAGTTAATTCAACCAAGTTCCATCAAATGAAAAAATTTTAAAAAGAGTACTTTGTTTCATTTATCCTCATGGGAAAATAATTTTCATACTTTGGAGAAAGCCCTATCACTTTATACTAATATTTCTTTTTGAAAAGTTAACAGCAGTTCCAGTAGCTTCCACTTACCTCTTAAACTACTTTGTAAATATAATTGAGTGTTGCAATAGGTCATCCCTGTGATACGGAATTTTTTTGGTGTCTTTTGCTGTATCTTTCATTGTTCAAACTGTATCATGTTTACATGTGACAATAACCAAAAGATGATTTTCCATAATGTTTGGTAAGCAGATGCCTGAACTTCTATAGCTTTTTGGTATGCTATTTTAGAGCAGATTGTTCTGGAAAAATGATATTTGCTAGTATTAGGAAGCGATTTCCCATCTGACCAATTGTCATCCCCTGTTGATGGACCATTTTGAAAACATTTCTGGTTGGTTGGCATCCTAACATTTTTTGGTTGAGTTTATTGTGTTTCCATATGAATTTCAAAACGTAAGAAGTATTAGCTTAGAAGTTTAAGACTGAGAGGCAACTATTAACATCCCCTTGTCAGACTAAGAAAGGAACTTCATAAGAAAGGCAGCCTGAGAGTTACCATACATTAAAACATGTCTTACCAGCCAATTTAAATATTCTCAGAAACAAATTTAAGGTCCCTCCTTACCTAAAATGTCTGGAAAGCTGTCAGTGGCTTTGGTTTGGGGGAGGGAGAGAAGGAAAGGGCCTTTGGGAAATCTACCAACTTTTATTCTTTCTCCTTGGATATGTCATAAAATTTAGAATACACAAAACTAGAGATTCAGAGGAAGACACACTGGGTGAAAGAAATAGAACTATAAGAATTTTAATATGTCTCTAATTGTAGAAACATGTGGAACCAATCACATTCCCTGCCACAGGGACTAAAAGTTAGCATTTGTGTCAGACATATATGGAATGCTTTCTCCTTCCTTCCTTCCTTCCTTCCTTCCTTCCTTTCTTCCTTCCTTCCTCCCTTTCTTCCTTCCTTCCTCTCTCCTTCCATCCCTCCCTCCCTTTCTTCCTTCCATACATATCATGAAGGAATTGTGCTCTCTCCCCATCTTTTTGGTGTTTTTAATCTAACTCTGAGGATAGGGTTAGCAGGAAGACACTTTCTCCAGGTTCATCTTTGCTTTGGCTTTTTTCTCTCCTCCTGAAAAATAAATTTGGTTGGGTTGGAGAGTGAAGTTAGTGGTAGCGGTAACACTAACAATATTCTGGCTGCTATAATATGTTTTAAAGAACATAATGTGGGATATTTAGGAAAAGTAGTTTTCATTCTAAATAAAATCAAGTGGAATTTTAGAACATTTGGTAATAACTAGATTTGGGGGCTTCTCACAATGGAATTATATCTTACAAGGGCATCCTAAAATCAGTGCATAAGCAAAAAAAAAGAGAAAATCTTACACCACAAAATTCCACTTCAAAATATTCTCTAAGTTTAAAGACTCTCATACTCTGAAAGATATGTGCTAACCCGAGCTGAGCAACTAAAATTCATTTCTTTCACCTCACCTGACTCTGAAGCCTATACTATTGAGTGGATTGTTGAGTGAATCAGCAGCCACTGCTAATTTTAAAAAATGTTGTTCCAGAATGTGGAATTGAATTTCTATTAGCTGAATGTACATATGATATTCTGTCTCTTTTTAAGTGCAACATTTAGGTAACAAGAATAATTTCTGCTAATTATTAATATGATAGAGACTATGCTGTTTGACAGTTGCTTGTATTTCTTAACCTGCTCACTGTGGTTTTTGCCTGACCTTCCAATCCTTGGGAAATTTTACTTGCCCTCTTCCCATTGTTATCCCATCTTAACTGTTTGTCATGAGCTGTCAGTCATGTGCAGGCTGCTCAAAACCCCTTATAGAGCAAAGAAGAGCTAGTAACTCCACCAGTCAGTAATTCCAGCAGTCAGTAGTGCTTGCTCTTGTGTTTGCATGTCTAAGCCACACTATGCAACAGTAGAATAGATGGATAAAGATCCATTCTACACAGATATATGAGAAAATAAAATTCAAAATACCAATGATAATTCAGATTAAGCAAAGTAGATCATATACGAAATCAGGTGATTTAGCACGTTGTACTCCTTTGTCATATTGGCTATAAGATCAGTTAACAATGCTTAAGGATGCAAATAGCTTAAGTATGGTAGATTGTTAGAGTAATGGCTCCCAGTGAATCACACCTCTCTGTCGTCATGCCCTTGTGCCGTCCACTGCTACATTGACTCTCAGCTTGCTTTGGCCAAGCAGACATTAACAAATGTGATGCCAGTGGAAGCTCACGCAGGACTTGCTCATGGAGACTAACTTTCTTGTAATGCTCCCACCATGTGAAGAAACCTGTGCTAAATTGCTGGAGACACATGACCAACCGACAGCCACCATCAATCGCCAGAGAAGTAAGTCCAGTCCCATATGAGCTGCTAGTTGAGGACAGTCAAGTGACTTAAGACAAAACCAATAGAACTACCAACCAAACCCAAATTGCTGTTAATGAGTAAATGGAATGGTAGTTGTTTGAAGACACTAAGTTTTGGGATGATTTATTACACAGTAATAGATTGTTGGTATAGTAAGTAAATGGTAACTTAAAAATTGTATATATATATTCTTTTTTTTCCTTTTTAAAATTTCACATGACAATTAGTTTGAGGGTAGGTAGTCCAGGACTGGTGCAGGGGATCAGTGGTGTCATCAAGGGGCTATCTGTCTTTAGTATCTTGTCTTGCTGCTAATAGCATGATGACTGCTCTGTTTTCAGATATCACATCTACACGAAGGGCAGGAATAAGGGAAAATGGCTGCTTTGCTGCTCCTATTACACTAAATAGAAAAGTAGAATTTTCTTAGACACCTAGCAGGAAACTTCTGTGTTTCACTGGACAGGAATGTGTCATCTGGGCACTTCTAGCTGCTGGGATGGCTGGGGAATTGACCTACTAGCTTTTTCAGCCCCTTTAGTGGATGCAGTGAAATGGCTTTGGGAATGGCTGCTGTGTTAGCCAGCCAACAGTGTCAGGTATATTTCCTTTCTCCTCACCTTGGTTTTATCTTTTTAGTACTACGTGAAACCCTAGGAAAGAAACTAGGTAAACCTAGACTTATATCTATTCACTAGTTAGGTAACATTTACCAGTTTAGGCCTCAGTTTCCTTATCTGTAAAATGTGAAATGATACTGTATATTTCTAAGATATATTTTGAATATTAAATTATAATCATATAGAGACATGATATTAATGATAAATTGATCTGAGAATTTAGGTATTTTCTTTTTGTCAGTTTTCTGATGCATAAGGCAAGTAGGTATATATTGGCTTTCTTTCAGTGTTGTCTTCTTAGTTAATTAGAGTCAAAGTATATCTGAGAAGCAGATTTGGCTCTAGATTCTGATCCTCTTCTAACTTCCTGTAAAAATCTTTTGGAGAGGGTAAAGGTGAAAATATCTGTTTTCTCTCACTTGGAATTTAAATTTAGGAGTTTTGAAGTATGGCATGGAGAGACAAGAGTTGTGGCTATGGATAACTTGGAATGCTAAATTATGAGATAAGGCTGTGGAACAAGATAAATTCAGAAACCTCCGGACAAGTAACTATTTCTTCTGACAAAGTTCCTTTCAACATCCACTGCCCCTGACTAGTTGACATTCCCGGACTCCTTGGTCATAAGATCACCCATAAAATCCCTGAAGATTCATGAGCCAAACATCCTTATCTTAATTTACATTGCCTCAGAATCTTAGGAATCATGACATGAAAGGGGAAGGTCTAATAGTCTGGCTCTACTGCAGTAATAAACTCAGAAACGTCAGTGGCTTAACAAAATACATGTTTTTTTCTTGCTCATAGAAAGTACTATGCATATCCAGTGATTCTCCAGGGATGCCTTTTTCCATCCAGTATGATTTAGGGCTCCTGGCAGCTTCCATCTTGTGGCAGAACCATCTCTGTGTTGTCTCATGGTCACAAGTCAATGGGCAGTGAGCAGTAGAGGAGGCTCATCAGGTTAATGGTGTTCTGATCTCCATCTGTCATCCAAAATTGTGATAAGCAAACATAACTGCAAGGAAAGCTGGAAAATAGAGGGAAACATGGGTGTTTGGTGAGCACTAATTGTCTTTGACAAAGAGGAAACTAATTTATTGGTAGGATTTGACTCCTTGAGATTTAAATTAAATGAGATAATATTTGTACAATACCTAGCAGAATGTCTAGCACTACGAGGGCTAAGGCCATGTTGGTCTTGTTCACTTCTATAGGCTCAGCATCTGCAGAATGTGGCAAATAAGAACATTAGAAAACATGAATGAATGAATGACAGAATGATCGAATGACTAACTGGCTGAAAGAACAAACAGTTAACCAAGTGCTAAGTTTCTTTCTTTCAACTATTTTATTATCTTTGAATATAGATAATGAAACTTACATGCCCAGCACATATTATGTGCTCAATAAATAAGTGTTGATAATGAGGTTGGTGATAAGCAAGGTTAACAGTTAATGGTCTAATTACTATCGTACTGAATTATTTTTTTTTCCTTTTGTAAGGAAGGGTGATTTTTTAAAAAAATAGAATGAATTATGTCCTTCAGTGGCAGTTTGATTGAGGTGTATTTTAGAAGTAGAATCTTGAAAAACTGTTTAACTTTGAAATATCAGGACAAATGTTCACCATGGGCTGCACGAAGCTTAAGGTATTTAATATAACTCTATCACCTTTAGCACATTGCTTTTCTTTGTTAAACAACATAAATTTGCTGAGCTGGCCCTTAGAGTGCTATGATTTGTTGACAAGAATTCAACATGATCCAAACCTGCATAGTCAGAGTGCTTTGATTCCTTTGCCAACTTTGATTCCTTTGCCAGCTTTCATGGAACATGCTTTGGTCTTGATGATCTCCTGCATATTAGCTATCCCATTTCTTCTAATTTCCAGGGAGAGTTGTTAATTATTTTTCTTTGCTCTCCTGGGAGACATTCACATTAAATTACTAGAGAACAGCAGTAGATTGTTTCCCTGAGACATTGTAAATTAGGGTGGTACCAAGGATTTCTGAAAGTTCGAGACTGGGTTTAAGTGGTCCACTCTCAGCAGTGTTTGTCAAAAGTTTGTTGTTTCACCCAACACAGCAAACACAGTAGCTTGAAGTGCTTAATTTGTTCATGAAAACAAGTTGGGCACCCTTCCATTTATACTAACAAAAAAGGTTTCTTGATGGAAACACTAAGTGGATGTGGAAATCTGCATGGTTGGTGTTAAAGAGAAATGGATTTGAAACACTGATAACAGAAACTGGGGAAATCTTAGGATTTAAACTCTTGGTACTGATGCCACAGATTCTGGCTGTTGTTCCAGGCAGATGAAAAAATCATGTGGGCCATATAATCTGAGAGCTCTCAAGTTTGCCACAGAGTTGGGTTGTAAAGTTTGGGACTTGTTTGTTGATTTTTGACAGAGAAAGCAATTAAGAATGAACCAGACTTTAGTAAACCTAAAGGGGGTCCTCTCTCTCTCTCTTTTCTCTGTACTTTCATCACAATAGTACTAAAAATGTTTCCAAGTGCTAAGTTATATATTCATTCTTTCAAACAAAATAATTATAGAGCCTCTTCCATGTGTTAGGGTCCTCAAATAGAGTAATGAATAAATTAATATGGTTGCTGCCCTTACAGAGTTTATGGTAAAGTGTGAGCCCTTACATAAATGATGTCAAAAATGAATATATAATTTTAAAAGACCAACAACTTTAAAAAAATAGTAATAGCAAACACAGTTGTAGATTGATAGTTAAACTTGCAAAAGAAGAGGAAAATGTATTTCGGGGAAGGGGATCAGCATATACAAAGTTCCTGAGAAGGAAAAGAATTTGTGTCTTTCAAAATATAAAGGAACTGAATTGGTAAAGGAAATGGAAAATGACTGGCCTGAGAGGAGAAAAGCCAGGAGAATTTGTTGTCAAAAAGTCAAGAAGAAACATGGCCACATAAGGCCAAGTAAGTTTAAGATAGATAGATAGATAGATAGATAGATAGATAGGGGGGAGGGGAAGGAAGGAAGGAAGGGAGGAAAGGAGGAAGGAAGGAAGGAAGATCCATTGGTGTGAGGCTGTTGGAGATCTTTTTTTTTTTTTAATAAATAAAAAAAAGCACAACTTTTTATTTTGAAATAGAGTTCCCAGGAATAATACAAACCCTATACTGAGAAATCCAACATGCTTCTACTGTTCCCCAGGTACACAGATCCACCAATTTTAACTTTTTCCCGTTTGCTGTATTATTCTATCCATCTCTCCGTCCAATCAGCCAGCCGTCTGTCTATCTGTCAATTCATTTTCTGGACACTTGAGTGTAGTTGTATAAATCATGCTCCTTGAACACTTAATACAGCTATGTCCATTTCCTAAGAACAAGGATATTCACTTATGTAACCACCCTAAGTGTAGTTATCTAGTTTAAGAAATTTAACAATGATATAAAGGTTATAGTCTATATTCCAATTTGTTCATACATAACAATAAGGTCCCTTTGAGCCTTTTCTCCTCCCTTTTTAGATCCTGTCCAGGATGATATATTGCCTTTGATGGTTATTGTCTCTTTAGTTTCGTCTTCCTTCCCTTCCTTCCCTCCTCCTTCCTTCCTTCTCTCCCTACCTCCCTTCCTTCCTCCTTCCTTCCTTCCTTCCTTCCCTCCCTCCTTCCTTTCTTCCTTTTCCTGTGGAACATATATTCAACATAAACTTTCTCATCTCAACCACTCCCAGGCAAACCATTCATTGGGATTAATCACATTCACAGTATTATGGTGCCTTCACCACCTTCCATTACTAAAATTTTCCCATCTTCCCAGACAGAAAAGCTATACCCTTTATGCATTAGCTCCCCATTCCCTCTGCTCTGCCCCTTGCCCCTGGCAATTTGTACTCTAGATTCTGTCTCTGTGAGCTTGCATGTACTCTGATATTTTCTTTGTAGTTACCATGGAGCTTAATTTTAGCATTCTAAATCTGTAACAATCTTGTTTGCCTTGATACCAAATTAACTTCAACTGTATACACAAACTATTTTCCTATGCCCTTCTGTCCCCTTATCTTTATGTGGTTCTTGTTATATATATTATGAGCCCAATATCAATGACTCATCATTACATTTTATGCATTTACCTTTTAGAACCTATAGGAAGTAAAACTAGAGTTATAAACCAAAAATCCATAATACTGGCATTTTTATTTATCTATGCCATTACTGTCAATGAAGATGCTTATTTCTTCATGTGGTTTCAATCTATTGTCTATTGGTTCCTTTCAACTTGCAGAACTCTCTTTCGCATTAATTCCCTGGCTGGTCTAGTGGTGACAGACTCCCTCAGCTTTTGTTTATCTGGGAATGTCTTACTCTCTCCCTCATTTTTGAAAGTGTTTTACTTGGATATAGAGTTCTTGGTTGGCAGATTTTTGTTTTAATCTCTTTAAGTATGTCATCCCACTGCCTTCTTGCCTCTGTGTTTTCCAATGAGAAATCTGTACTTACTTAATTTATTGAGGTTTCCTTGCATGTGACATGTTGCTTTTCTCTTTTGGCTTTCAGAATTCTCTCTATATTTGGCATTTGACAGTTTGCTTATAGTATGGTGTTGTGTGGGTCAATTTGGGTTTATCTTTTTTGGAGTTCATTGAGCATCTTGGGTGTGTATATTCATGTCTTTTATTAAATTTGGGAAGTTCTCAGCCATTATTTCTTGAATATTCTCTCTGCCCTTTTCTCTCTTTCTTCTCCTTCTAGTATACCTGGTATGCGTTGACACTTAATGGTGACCCACAGGTTCATCAGTCTCTATTCACTTTTCTACATTCTTTCCTCTTTCTGCTCCTCAAACAAGATGATTTAAATGTTCTTATCTTCAAGTTCACTCATTCTTTCTTCTGCCAGCTCCAATCTGCTCTTGAGCCCCTCTGGAGAATTTTAAATTTCTGTTACTGTGGCCTTGAGCTCTGTTTGTTTCCTTTTCATAATTACTATCTCTATATTAATATTGTCTTAGAGTTCATCTATCATTTTCCTGATTTCCTTTAGTTCTTTATCCATGTTTTCCATTAGCTCTTTGAACATACTTAGAACCATTTTTTAAAAGTCTCTGTGTAGTATGTCCCAGATCTCATCCTCCTCATTGGTGGTTTCTTTAATCTTCTCCTTTGCCTGGGCCGTCACTTCCTGTTTATTTGTATGTTTCGTAGTCCTCTGTTGAAACCTGGGCATTTTGATATTTTTGTGTGTTATCACTGGAATTTAGACTCTGGGGCATCTGTTCCTTAAGATTATATCCAGATAGTATTATGACAACTTTCCTGGAAAGCCAGGAGCTAAAAAATAAAAGAAGAAGAAGAAGGAAAAAATAAAATAAGAAATATCTTTTTCAGACTTTGCAGATTGAACAAGTGCTATCCAGCATGGCTTGGATAAACTTATCCATAATGAGTTTAGAGAATAGCTCCAGGCCAAAGCATAGAGGCTTGCCTGATCCTTTCTGCACATACTTCTTGTGGGGCATGTTTGTGTGGCTCTAGGAATTCCCACATTTACCCAGATGTAACTGTCCTCCTTTCCTGAGGGACAGTTTCTTCATGCTTGTCAGCACTGCACTATATGTCCTACAGCCAGCAGTCCCTTACCCCAGGCAGCATAACCTGACTGCTCTCTCATAACATTCATTCTGTCAGAGAGTTCTGTGAGCTGCCTTCTATACACAGGGGAATTTCTGGGAAAACGAGTCCCTTTGGCCACCACCAGACAGACTGGGCCAGACATACACTCTCCCAGTATGTGCTTGAATGTTATTCTGCTCCCTCCAGAACTGAGACTTGGGATCTGTACTGAAAGTGTGGGCCGGCTTCACACCAAGCTGGTGAGGGCAGCAGAAGGGGGCCAGTCAGGGTGCCATGAGATCCTTCCACTTTTAGGGTGCCTTTTTACTGATTTGGCACTTGCCGTGTTACTGCAGTCCTTTAACTGTTTTCTGGAGCTTTGAGGATTTATTTATTTATTTATTTATTTTTATTTTTTATTTTTTTGCCAATTCTTACGGAACTGTGATTTGAACAGTCACAAAGCTTCTGTGGGGTGATGGAGCTGTGACCTTTCATTTTTTTATATCGTCTTTTAACACATGTTGTTTTAAATGATTTGTTTTTAAATTTCAAGTGCATTTTTTTTTTTTATCAAGAGCAAAATCTTCAAGGTTACAGATAAAGAAGCATCTTGGAAGTGGGCTGCTTTAGTAATGGAAGGTGAGAAAGTAGTCATAGCATGAATCAATAATGCTTAGAAACAGCTTACATGTGCAGAATAGAGAGAACAGTAGCTAGAAAGGGAGGTTGCACTGAGGGAGGTGCTTTTTGTTTTTAGCATGACGACCTATTAGAGCAAGTTAAAATACTGATTTTAGAAAACTAGTAGAGAGTGAGAAGCTGAAAAATCCAAGTGATTAAGGATAACTGTGGTGGCAGAAGGATAAAATCTCTAGAAGGGGTCACTCTTCCTCCAAGATTAATGGAGAGAAAAAAAAGAAAAGATGAGTAAGGATTTAGATTAGTTTATAGATTTGATAGCAATATTAATTATATTCTTTAATAAGTGTGAAGTAAGAAATTAGTTTGGAGCTGAAAAAGAAGAGCTGGGTGTTGTGGGAGAAGAAAGTTCAGGTATTTGGAGGCAGGGAAGTGTGGTTGTAGAGAGCTGACTAGTGAACTTATTAGAAAAATGTTTAAGAGCACAAAGCAGTGTTACTGGCCATTTGACCTGGAGACCAAGACTTTATAGTGATATCAGCAAGTTCGAGTTTCAGTCTGCCTAGATTGAAAATGACAGGAGCTTACATAAAGTTTGTTTCTCGTATTTATTGATATTAAGTCCAAGGATGGTACAGTGTCTGTTCAATTATTAGGGAACTAGACCCCTTGTATTTTGGTACTTTGCCTTCTCCAGCACTTGAATTTCATTTCATGGTCCAAGATGTTTCATTTTAGCCAGCAGGAAGGTGAAAAAGAGACAAAAAGAATGTACCCATTATCATTTTATGTTTGTTGTCTGAGGGTGGGATGATTGACTTAGTGACTTTGGAGGCTGAGCAGTTTCAGTTATTGACAAAGTCCAGGATCTTACTGTGGAAATGGGAGGCTGAGGTGGTATGAGGAGAAGGTCATTGAAGATGAGGATGCAAGGATCAAAGAAGTCATATTAGATAGACATTCCCATGGAGTATAATATCCAGATCAGTGGCAGGATTTAGGGAATAAAGAAAGAGATTCCAGAGACAGAGTTGTTGATGAATGATGGGAAGAAATCATGGTGACAGGAGAAAGGAAGAGGGGAATTGGGAGTCTCTGTGGGTAGTGAATATGATAATCATTCATGGACTGTCAGCTGGGTAAGGAGGCAAGTGAAGATAGAAGGGGCCTGACAGTTGGGAAGAAATATGTGGTATCAATGGATTAGGGTGTTGATGAGTCAGGAGTACTAGAGCAGATATCTGGAAGATAGGGAGTTTTGATCTCTTATAAAAGAAGTCTCAGGTACAGCAGTAATTATGTTCTTCATGTTAGTACGGCTTTACTGTGTCAACTTTCAGAATGTTTTTCTAAGAAATCAATGCATAATAAAATGTTGTTTTGAGATTTGTTATCATATACCTTAATAAGCATTTGTTGGCTGCACATTGCACAATTTAAAATCTTTAATTTGTAAACACATCTTTATTTTATTTTTGATGATTTTTGAAATGTGGATTTTCTATAGTTCAGGTTATCCTCACAAATATGATGTTTATTTTACTTTAATGCATTATTTAACTTATAAAATAACATCTGCACATATAAAATAGCAAATTATATGATTGAAAAAAAAAATCTTTTTCTCCTTCACTCCTCCACTCTTGGATCCACTCCTTAGAGAGAGTTGTGTTTAAATCTTTCCAGAGTCTCCTTGGTGGTTAGTCCAATAATTTAAAATAATGCACTAATTCCTTTACCTTTTGAATTTGTCAGCGTTATATGCTTACTATCTGTTGACTTCCTATTAAGAAAAATTAGGAATATAGCATTACAATTCTGACATCCTCCTTTATTCCTTCCTGATATTTTAGTATTTTTTTGTATTTTTACAATTTAATAGACATATTAACCCTCTATTTATTTTTTGATTTATAAACTTGGACCATAATACCGATGTCCAACTAAGTAATATAAGGATGTTAGCATGCCTCTCTGACCCTCATTCTCTCCTCACCTCCACCTCCAACCATCCCTTTTGACATGTCAAGATTTTTGTCTCATATCTTGTTCTGATGGATGGTGAGAAAATTATAATTAAATTATAATTAATTATTTATTGTTTCAACCATAGGTTGATAGTAAACTTTCCAAAACTCTATAAATAGAATGTATATTATAATACTATTAGTATTACTCACTTCAGAATAAAAATGAAAAATAGAATGTCTCTAAACCCATGTTGATCTCAGGAGAAAGTGTCAAAAATAAAGGTCAACCGTATTCTTTTTTCTGACATTCCATCTGTTATGCAAAAATCATGCCTCATTTTTGTTTGCTTCACATTTTGATTATGACCTATTTTTTATAGCTTTTTGTTCAGTGTATAATAGTCTTGTTATTTTAGGTGATTGATGTTCTGGTTTGCTAAAGCTGCCGTTATGCAAAATATCATAAATGGATTGGCTTTTATAAAGGGAATTCATTACAGAGCAAATTTACAGTTCTGTGGCCATAAAAGTGTCCAAACTAAGGCATCGACAGGAGGATACCTTCCTTGAAGAAAGGCTGATGGTGTCTGGAACACCTCTGTCATTGGGAAGGCATGTGGCTGACATCTGCTGGTCCTTTGCTCCTGGGTTTTGAAACCAGAACCCTGGGCTTGTGTCTCTTAGCTTCTTCAGCTCCTGTGCATCTAAGCATCTGGGGGTCATCTCTTAGTTTCTCTCAGCTCCTGTGCACCATCTTAGCTTCTCTGTAGCAAACGGGTTTATCTCTTAGCATCTCCAAATGTCCTTCTGTCTGCATCTCCAAATGTCTCCAAGCATCAGCCTCTGTGTTGGCTCTTGAGCTCTCTTAAGTACTCCAGTGAAGCAATCAATATCCACCTGGAATGGGTGGGGTCCATACCTAAATAATTTAATCAAAGGTGTCACCCCCACAGTTGGGTGAGTCTCATCTCCATGGAAACACTTAATCAAAAGGTTCCACCCTGATCAAAAGGCTAATAAGTCTGTCTCCACAAGATTGCATTAAAGAACATGGCTTTTGTGGGGGACTTAATAGATTCAAACCAGCACAATGGAGAACATGTGCCTTAATTTTGTTATCACATCCATGGAAAGGAGTCTATATAAAACGGGGACATTTATACACAACCATCCAACTTCCAGGTCTAAGTTCCAATGCCTACTTTTAAGACCTATGGTTTTCCCACCATTCATTGATTATTGTTGTTGTTTTTCATTTCATTCTCAAAATCATTCCATTGTTTCTAAAATACCATGGCTCTCTCCTTTGGAGTACTCTCTTAGTTTGCCAGGGTGGATTTTCAAGGTCCTTTTTTTTTTTTTTTTTCAGAAAGAAGATGTGGAAAGAAAATTCAGAATTCCTCCATGTCACTGTTGATTTACAATTGTTATTGCTGATTGCTCCATTTTTTCCTTAGTATGTAATGTTAATGATGAGGAATAATTTTGATGTCCTTTTCATTCTAACCCCTTTGTAGATAACATACTTTTCTTTATGGCAAGATTTTAGGATATTCTTGCAGCAGAATGCTGAAATCTCACCAAAATTTGTAGATGTGGATCTTTCTTCATTTGTTCTGAAGACTTGAGCCCTTTTTCAGCTTGCACCAATTCTTTCCTATTTGCTTATTTTCTCCCTGCAGTGTCCTTCTTCTGGAACAGTTTTTAGATTAGGTTTTGGACAGTCTGAATTTATCCTTCATGTTTCTTAACATGCTTCTGATACTCTTCATCTCTTTATCTTTTTGGATGGTGTTCTAACATTTTTCCTTGAATTCATATTACCTATTTTAGTATGCTCTTTATTTGTGTTTGTTCTGTTATTCAGTCTTTCTATTCAGCTTTTTATTCCACAATCACTTTATTAATTTCCAAGATGTCTTTTTTTGCTTCCTAATTTATCATTTTTCATAGCTGTCTGTCTTTTTATGGATGGCCTATTTCCTCAAAGTTCTTTGAGAAAAATGAATAGCATTTTTTAACAAAGCATTTCCATTTTCTGCATTATATCTGTGTTCCCCGGGTCAATGTTCCTATTGTCCACTTTGGTCTTTCTCTTTAAAGTTGTTAATTTCCTTCAACTTCTAAGTCAGCCTTATGGTTGACTATTCATATTTACCGATGAAGAACTATATTGATTAGAGTAGATAGCTGGCCTGAATTTATTTTACAGTTGTAGAGCTATTGTACCCAGAGTTGACACTCTGAAAGGGATGGCTGATTCTGTATAAGGATAAGGGCCCTGTCAGTGTGCAGATATCCCCTAAAGGTACGTGGGCAGGGATTATATACGCAGGCATAGGCCATCACAGTTACCAGACTAACGAACATTTATTTTGAGATTTTAGTGTTTTAGGGTTCTTCATTATAGAAGAAAGAAATCACTCCAGTTAGTTTCATCAGGAAAGGATTTATTTTGGAGATTTTAAATAACTCATCCAGTTGTTGAGAACGCTGGAAGATCAGTTTCTCAATGAAACTTCTGGAAAAAAGAGTTGCCAGAACCTCACTGAGTAAGTGGTCTAATTAGGGAGCTGCTGCCACCTGGACACTGGAACCTGCCTTCTTCTGCTGTCCCCACAGTAGGGGAATGGATGTCCTGGGTCCAGCCTGTCCTTCATCAAAGTCTTGTATGAATACAACTGGTGGAACTCAAGTCATGTATCTGTATCCTTGTTACACAGGAGTCTGGGAAATAAGGGGTCTAAAAAAATTCTGCCTCGGAAAGGAATATTCACAATACAGGGAACCTCAAAAGTAGAAATAATGCTCAAAAGATTCAGAGCAGTCACAAATGTCAGATATCTGCTACATGGGGAACATACTTTAGTCTATTTCCATGCCCTGCCTTTCTATCTATTTCTCTCCAGCTGCCTTTCTTTTTTACTCCAGTGATCCAGTGACTTTACGTTTGCTTTACACCTCTCTCTAGTCCCAAAATATACACTATTAGTCCCTTTACAGATAAACCTTTCTCATTAGAAAGCCCTACACGAGGCTTCAGATGGTATTCATGGCTGCAGAATATGAAATTCAAGTGGCTGACCAGCACCAGCTGTGCACAGTAACTCTTTTAATTAATTATCCTGCCCCCAGCCCACTTGTACTCCCTGTACCTGCTGACTCCAGACTTGATGCCCTGTGCCCACTTTCACAGTGGCCTTTTCCGCATAGCTTCTCTGATCTGATTTATGCATCAGTTAAGACCCATCTTACTGCTATCCTGCAGAAATCTGTCAAAATTTCTGGTTTATTGATGCCGTTCTTTCCTTTTTCCCTGTGCTATTATAGGTGAATTCTTTTTGCATATCTTTATGGTTGTTTCATTGGGACATTTGAAGGAATTAGGGGTACACGTGGGTATAGAGACAACTATTTTGTTACCAAAGTTTAGTCCTTATTTTAGAAAAAGGAAAAGCAAAGCAAATTGTGTACCCAGTGCCCCTCTCTGTCTTCTGCCCCACGTTTCCCTTTATATTGTATATACAAGAAGTTGCCAAAAATTTTTTCCTGTAAAGTGTCAGATAGGAAATATTTTAGGCTTTATGCATCCTAAAGTTTCTGTTGCAGTTCCTCAAGTTTGCCATGGTAGTGCAAAAGTATCTATAGAAATAGGTAAATGAATGAGTGTGGCTGTGTTCCAATAAGAGTTTATTTACAAAAACAGATGGCAGACTGGATTTGGCCAACAGACCATAATTTCCCCACTCTGGTTTATAGGAAAGGTGTTAAGGGAAAATAGATTGAATATCTCAGTGCTAGACAAGGAATAAAGTATTTAGAGATGACTAACTCTTTCATATTGAGTAGTGTGTTTGAACTATCAATCTCTCATTGTCCATAGATAGTAAAGAGTTTTTAATAAGAAAAATAAATATTTAATAACATACCATCCTACCCACAAAATACTTCGCTTTGCTGTTTCTTTGTGCCAATGAATGGCATAATTTCTGGCAGTCTTCTTTGTGATTTTGCTTTTCACACCATGAAAGCATTTAAAAAGAATTTTCTTTGGTACATGACATCTCTAATATCAGAAATATTTTCCTCAGAAATTAGCATGCTTACATGCAAAAGAGAGGAAAAGTAAAATTTCCAAAAATAATTTTAGAAAACCGGAATTGTAATGTTGCATACATACCTGGTGAATTAGAGTATTGGTAGAGCACAACAAGGGAAGGATACTCGGTCAGTTCCATCTTTTTCACCTAAATGCGAAACATTGAAGTGTGGAGGCAGGAAAAGGGCAGAAATGTGGAGAGTAGCTAAAATATGAGGTATTTTGAAGTTTAACTGGATCAGAAAGTTGCGGAAAACATATTTTCCCCACACATTTACTAAGGTGGATTTGTGACTGAAGCAGATTGTATTTCCCTCTTTCATTTGATCCATGCAATACTTCAACACCAGTAAAAATCTCTTTAACTTAGACGTTCAGCTTGACATTTGTATATGCAAACGAGACAGAGGAAAAAATCAGCTCTAAGGTTGTCTTGGATAGAGCAGTGAACCTTAGGGGGTAGGGCTTTAATTCTCCAAGTGAGGGAAAATCTTAGTGCGAGGTGATTTTCCATGCTTTGTCAGTTGCTTCTTTGCTGCTAAAGCAGGTGGCTGTATTTGGGAGCTGTTTTTGAATATGAGATTTGCACACACTACTTCCATCCCCTTGCTTACAATGTGCCATCCCCTTGCTTACAACGTTTTGCAGCCAGGCTTCTGTGCTCACCCCTTTCTCAAACATCACTAAGTAAGTTCCCAACTGGCAATTCCAAAGGACTTGACCACATCTTTCTTGACTGCTATGTGGCATAAGACTTTATCCTTTATAGACTTAATACTTTCATTCCAAAAGCCTTCTGCTTCTGGGTTTTCTTCCTAAACCTTTCATTACTCTAACATTTAACATCCATTCCCCTCTACCCCTATCCTGCAAAACTAAGGGTTTTTGCCAAAATCCATTGCTTTTGTGGGACAGTAGTAGATCAGATTATGATAACAGATACCTGAGCCAGAGGCATGATTTCAAATCTCAGCCAGGTCACTTACTAGCTGTGTGACCTTGGGCAATTTCCTTAACCTCTTTAATGGCTCACTTTCTTCTTCTTTAAAATGGGGCCAGTAATCCCATTTATCTCATTGAGTTTATGAAGATTTACTGAGTAAAAGTGTGTACAACAGTGTTTCTCAAATTTAACATGCATACAGATTAAATGGGATTCTTGAAAAATGTGCAGATTCTGTTTCAGTAGTTTGTGTGGGCTGAGTCTGTATTTCTAACAAACTCTCAAGTGATGTGGATACCCCTGGTCCAGGGACCACCCACATGTGAGTAGTGAGAAGGAAATGTACTTAAAACCATGTTTGCCTCCAAAGAAGTGTTAGCATCATCATTATTGTTATTGTCATCATCAACATCTTATTTCTTTTCCCTTGAAACATTCCCACCTTTCATTGGTCACAAACTTTCTTAACATCATCCTGCAAGAATGAAATCTTTATGACTGTAGAGCTCTTGCTTATCTTGTTTTATCTAGGCATTCAATAAATATTTGTTGGAAAGAAGGGAAAAGGAGGAGGGAGAGAAGGAGGGAATGAGGGAAGGTAGAGTAGTATTCTTGTGAATAACTCCCAGTATTTATCACCATCTATGCCTTCTCTCCAGAATTCTACTCCCATTCCACTGACTCTGCTAAACGTCTCCATTAGCAGGTCCCCCAATAATCTTATATTCAGCCTTCACAAAACTGACTTATCTGCTCTAGTCTTTCCCCTTCTCTATCCCCCTTTCTTCCGAATCTGTGACTTTCTTCTATTTTCTCCATTTCTCTTCAAGGTACTCCAATACTTTTCTTTCTTTTTTTTTTTTTGTTGCTTTCATTTCCTGTAAAAGTAGAGCACTCAACAGATCTCCACATGTCAGAGCAGTAACTTGTCATCATAGCTCATCTCACACCTCATCTCCTTCAAGAAACCTCCCTGTAGGACTGAATTAGACGTATATCTTCAATTCTTCTGATGCCAATAATAGCATTGATAAATAGACAATTTTATCACCCATGTCTAATTTGGCGGTCTTATAATCTATAGCAATGTTACCCACCTACAGTGGTGTATATACCACTTTTCTGATCTTTTACTTATCCCTGTACCATCTCTATTATTATTAATTGTCATTTTTATTTTTAATTGAAAATATATATGCATATAGTTTAAAGAGCAAAGGTTCTAAAAGTGTATAAATAAATGCTAAAACTTAAGTCAAGAAGTAACAATAGAAAAAGAGTAATCCTTTTCTGAACACACATGCATGTTTCCTATTCCTTGGGAGAAACCATTTTCAACACTTTTAGCTTATTCTTTTGTGTTTTCTCTCCACTTCACTAAATAACATGCTCTATTTGCATTTTCTTCTTTTTAATTTAGGTATTAAATATAGACTCTCCATTCTGGAAGGTGAAGATTTCATTCTCTTTACTATCCTACCTTTATCATTTGGGATCTACTTCCCATCTGTATCAGTTAGGATTCTCTAGGGAAACAGAACCAACAAGAGATGTCTGTAAATATATAATTTTATAAAAGTGTCTCATGCAGCTGTGGGGATGCACGAGTCCAAATTTCTTAGGGCAGGCAGAGAACTGGAAACTCCGATGAAGGTGTTTGATGAACTCCTCAGGAAACGCTTCACTGGCTGGCCGAAGAAGTGAAGGTCCCCTCTCTTCTCCCTTAAAAGTCTTCAACTGATTGGATTAAATCCAGTGACTGAATTCTCTCATTGCAGAAGACATGCCCTTTGTTGATGTAATCAACCACAGGTGCAGTCAGTTGATAATTTAATAATCCAGACCTCTAGTTTATTTATTAACCAGCCACAAATGTCCTTGCAGTAATAGTTAGGACAGTGCTTGCTTGACCAGACACTTGGAAACCATCACCTGGCCAAGTTGACACATGAACCTCACCATCATACCATCTTCTCAGTATTGATATATCATGATTTGGATTAGACCTATATTTAGTGTTCACATTATTTTCAAAGTTGAGCCAATGATATACTTTCCTTTTTGTGTACATTCTTTGGTTTTCCCTGGAGTTAATAATTGTGGGTTTGTTCTTTGTTGTTGTTGTTGTTTTTACTTGCTTAATGTTATATGTATCTATCACTAATTCAGCCCCTCAAAATCACTCAGTTATGAGGTAAATTTTTTGCAGCCATGCATATCTAAAAGTGTCTTTTTCTACATCACATCTGATTGATAGTTTTATTGGATATAAAATTCCTGGTTGCAAATCATTCATGTTTAGAATTTTGAAGGTCTAGCTCCATTGTTATTCTGGCTTCTAAAGTTGCTATTAATCTGATACTATTGTGATTATTTTGATATATATTTTAAATTCAATTTTATTGAGATATATTCACCTACCATACAAAGTGTACAATCAGTTGTTCACAGTACCATCATAGTTGTGCATTCATCACCACAATCAATTTTTTGAACATTTTCATTACTACAGAAATAAAAATAAAAATAAAAATAAAAATAAAAATTAAAAAAGAACACCCGAAACATCTCATACTTCTTTCCCCACTAATTATTCATTTACTATTTTTCCCCAGTTTTCTACTCATCTGTCCATACACTGGCTAAAGGGAGTGTGAGCCACAAGGTTTTCCCAATCACACCATCACACCATGTAAGTTACATAGTTATACAATCACCCTCAAGAATCAAGGCTACTGGGTTGCAGTCCGTTTCAGGTATTTCCTTATAGCTATTCCAGTATACTAAAAACTAAAAAGGGATATCTATGTAACACATAAGAATAACCTCCAGAATGTCCTCTTGACTCCATTTGAAATCTCTCAGCCACTGAAACTTTATTTTGGTTCATTTCTCTTCCCCTTTTGATCCAGAAGTCTTTCTCAATCCCATGATGCCAGGGCCAGGCTCATCCCCAAGAGTCATGTCCCACGTTGCCAGGGTGATTTACAGCCCTGGGAGTCATGTCCCATGTAGGGGGGAGGGCAGTGAGTTCACCTGCTGAGTTGGTTTAGATAGAGAGGCCACATCTGAGCAACAAAAGAGGTTCTCTGGGGGTGACTCTTAAAAGTAGGTTTACCTTCTCCTTTGCAGTAACAAGCTTCATAAGGGCAAGCCCCAAGATCTCATAATACTTATGAGAATATCAGGAATTCCCCAGGTGGGGAAGTTTACTATTTCCACACTTTCCTCCAGTTCCTCAAGGAAATTTTGCAAATTTTATTCATTTTTATTCTCTGCCCAAATTACTCTGGGATGTGTCAGAGCTTCACACTAACCTGTACAAACCAACCAGCTCTCACTCCCTATTCAAAGTTCCATATAATTATGCTGTTTGAATAAACTGACCATACAAATTAAATTATATGGTGTGCTACAGAAAATATAGATCTTTGCACTGAATAAACATCTTTCCCTTTGGTCTCACACAGAAGTTGAAGTTTTCAAATAAACACTATCAATATCATCCTTTACCCTTTAGTCCAATTTACCTTAGTCCTAACCAAGCCCATTTCACTCATATCTTTAATTGAAGTCTGATGTCTTTTTCAGCTTCTTTAATATTTGCTGTATAGGATAATGCTGACATTCATAGCTGCTGAACTCTGCCTCTGAGTCTCACGTGTCACGTCACACAGATACCCGAAGTTCCAGGGATTGACCAGATTATACACAAGAGCTCGGCATCTCAGAATTTAGAAATAGCCCTTACAACTCAGGAAGAGATGTGACTGCTGTAAGAGCTTGCAATCTAGGAATCTTTACCATAAGCCTTCTCCTGATAACCTGGGCTCTCAGATTCGGTTCTCAGAGTTTGCACATTATAGTTTGTGCATATTAGAGAGACATTATATTGTTTGTCTTTTCATTTCTGATTTATTTCAATCAACATACTGCCATCAAGTTCCATTCACCTAGTTGTGTACCTCACCTATTTTGATTCTTGATCATTTTTATATAACTTTTTATCTCTGTGGAAGATTTATCTTGATCTTTTTTCACATCATTATCAAATATTGTGGGCTTGACGAAGATTCATTTTCATTTGTTCTGGAAACTTGGTGGCCTTTAAGTCTGGATATTCTGAATTCTTCATATTTGAAAATACTTTTGTATTTTTTTGGTTGATATTTCCTCCCATCCTGCTTTAGCTCAGTTTTTTCTTCCTGAGACTTCTGTTATTCAAATATTTACTTTCCTATTTTCATTTTTTTCTATCTTTATTCTGTTTCCTGGGAGATTTCCTTATCTCTATCTTTCAACCTCCCTATTGTTTTAATTTCTGCTAACACTGTTTAATTTTTAAGAGCTCTTTTTTGCTTTTGTTCTTTTTATATATTGTAACAGTTTGTATATATTATGTCCCCAGAAAAAGCCATGTTCTTTGATGCAGTCTTGTGAGAGCAGAAGTATTAGTGGGGACTAAGTTGGAACATTTGGATTAGGTTGTTTCCATGGAAATGTGCCCCACCCAACTGTGGGTGATAACTCTGGATAGTTTCCATGGAGGTGTGGCCCTACCCATTCAGCCTGGGCCTTGATTAGTTTACTAGAACACTATATAAGCTCTGACAGAAGGAGCAGGCTTGGTACAGCCAAGAGGGGCACTTTGAAGAATGCACAGAAGCTGAGAGGGTAGCTGCAGATGAGAGACAGTTTAAAGATGGCTGTTGAAAGCAGACTCTTACTCCAGAGAAGCTAAGAGAGGACAAACGCCCCAAGAGGAACTAAGAGTGACATTTTTGAGGAGCTGCAGCTTAGAGAGGAACATCCTGGGAGAAAGTCATTTTGAAACTAGAACTCTGGAGAAGACGCCAGCCACATGCCTTCCCAGATAACAGAGGTTTTCCGGATGCCTATGGCCATCCTCCAGTGAAGGTACCCTTTGTTGATGCCTTACCTTAGACACTTTATGGCCTTAAGACTGTAACTTTGTAACCAAATAAACCCCCTTTATAAAAGCCAGTCCATTTCTGGTGTTTTGCATTCCGGCAGCATTAGCAAACTAGAACATATATCGTCCTCTTGATTCATGCATAAAATAGTTCCTAGCCTCCAAAACTATGAGAATAAATTGTTTTTTTAAGACAGCTTGTTTGTGGTACTTTGTTACAGCATCTCTGGCAAGCTAAAACAGCTGGGCTGTTTTATTGGGGAATCCTCAAAATCATTATCTTATCTCCTTATCTCCTGGGATGGTGAGAATTACCAGAGAAGAGGAATCTTCCAATCTTTTGCAATTTCAGCATCCATATGTATATTTATACTCATTTCCTGTTTTTACTAAAGTGCTTCTGCTCTTACCTCTACCTGTTTCCTCACTGCTTATAGACCTACTTATTTAGCCTCTTTGGACTCTTAACTCGCTAGTCTTTTGAAGGGTGAGGCAGTGTCAGTTGTCTGGCTATGCAAAGTAGAAGAAGATATCTGAGCATCCAGGTTCTTCTTAAGCAGAATTACAGTGAACTTTCCAGTTTTTCTCCGCTGTCACTTCCTCTTTTCATATTACCAATTTCTGAGTCTGTGGAGTAGTGAAAAGTGTGTTGTTTCTTAGCTTTCCCAATGTTGCCTGCAGATTCAGCATTACCAGGACTGGGTAGGAAAGTTTTCCCTAGTCCTGATTTCAAACAATCACACTTATATTACTGTTCTTTCTTCTTCGCTTTCTTTTGTCCTTGTGGATTTGTGTTTTTAAAAACATCTTGTTGCCATCATTTTAGTGGATTGAATGTAAATGAACTTATCTAATCCTCCTGAGTCAATTTTTAAAAACTTAAATTTTTACTTTGGCTTTATCTTAAACGTTTGTGAAATAATAGTTAATAATAGTTTTTCTGCATAGTTATGCTTTTCTTATGCACTGCAAATGAGCATGCAACTATTTTTAATTGCCCACATAATGCCCAAGATTATTTTATGAACTTCTAATTTTAAGCAAAACCTATGTTGAAAAGTACTATGTAATGTTACTCAGCGTGGATTTGACACTCCTTAAGCATTCTCTGACTTGAGATATTAATGGTCCCTGGAGATTCCTTGGAATAATAATTTTAATACTGTGAGTATTTTATATACATATGTTCTTTCATAGAGCTGTGTGTGAGAGTGTGTGTGTGTGTGTGTGTGTGTGTGTGTATAGCTAATCACTCACTTAATGGAAGGAACACTGTACATAGCCTGTGTACCCCAGGAACAATTCCCTACTGCTGAGTTGCCATATCACCCAGCAGGGTTGAGACCCTGGCAGTGCCGTAACTATTATCATTATTTTCCGGAATATTGCCATCTGCTTATCTGATCCATTAACCTATTGTACTCATAAAGAAATTTCCAAGCATAGAAGCAAACATACTGTCGGACAGAAGAGGGGAAGATATGTTAGACACACACTCTGCTTTCAGAACAGGGGTCAATGCTTCTCTTGTTTTCTTTCCTTTCCTAGATAGTTCATTAACTTTCCTGAAGGGAGGTTGTAGATTGTCCACATAAATGAAATGGTGCTGGTCCATTGTGTTCATTTATTGCTGGTAACAGTTTAAGACAAATCAATTAACATTCAGTTTAGTCATTTCTTTCTGTCCACCAAGGGCAGAAAAAAAATAATGAGCTAATAGCTGCTTAAATTGATGTACGTTTTCCCCACCCCCATTTGACTTTTGTACTCAGTCATAACATATCAAAACAATGTATTTTTTTATTTCTACTGGTCATATTGACACTTACATGAGGTTGTAGAGTCTGAAAAATTATGTGATTTGGTGGTTTACCTGGTGTGGTGGTTTGGAGTTATATGTGCTCCAGAAAAACATGTTCTTAAACTTAATCCATTCCTATGGGTATGAACCCATTGTAGGTAGAACGTTTTGATGAGGCTACTTCAGTTAAGTTGTGATCCAGGATGGGTCCTTTTTTTTTTTTTTTAACAGTTTTATTTACACACCATACAATCCATCCTAAGTGTACAATCAATGGCTCCTGGTATAATCACATAGTTACGCATTCACCACCACAATCCATATGAGAACATTCCCATTTCTTCTGGAAAGAGAGAAAAAAAAAAATCCCATACCCTTCCCTTACATCCATCTATTATTGACATTTAGCTTTGGTATAGTCCATTTGTTATAATTAATGAAAGAATATTACAATGTTACTGTTAAGTATAGAACTTAGTTTGCATTCATTGTATTTTTCCCATATACCACCCCATTATTAACACCTTGTAATAGTGACGTACATTTGTTCTAGTTCATGTAAAAACTGTCTTATATTTGTACAATTAACCATCATTATCATCCACTCTAGGTTTTGCTAAGTTATACAGTCCCAGTTTTTATCGTCGGGATTTCCTTCTGGTGACATACACGACCCTAATGTTCCTCTTTCATTCGTACTCATACTCGGTTTTGTTAATTACGCTTACAATATTGTATTATCATCACACATATTGTGTTATCCATTTCTGAACATTTATAATCAATCTTATTAAGTATTCTGTACTCCTTAAGCATAAATTGCCCAATCTCTGCCCTTTTTCTATCTCTTGATAACCTATGCTCTCTAATTTAATTCTTAGAGTTTGCTTATTATAGTTAGTTCATATTAGTGAGCCATACAGTATTTGTCCTTTTGTTCCTGGCTTATTTCACTCAACATAATGTCCTCAAGGTTCATTGACATTGTTGCATGCCTCACAACTTCATTCCTTTCTGCAGCCACTCAATATTCCATTGTATGTATACACCACAGTCAGGATGGGTCTTAATCCTATTACTGGAGTCCTTTATAAGCTGAATGAAATTGAGACAAAGAGACAAAAGCCATGGGAAGTAAAAAGCTGAAATTCAGTGGAACCTGGAAGACAATGGAGAGGGCAGGAGAAACCACCATGTGCATTGCCATGTGACAGAGGAGTCAAGGAGCAGGGATCTCCGGCAGCCAGCCCCAGAATGCCAGTCTTTGGGAGGAAAGCATCACCTTCTTGACACCTTGATTTGGACTTTTCCCAGCCTCAAGACCATGAGCTAATAAATTCCCAGTGTTTAAGCCAGCCCATTGGATGATATTTGCTTGAATATTCCCAGAAATGAAAACAAATTTTGATACCAGGAAAGTGGGATGTTGTTGCTGCAAATCCCAAAAATGTGGAAATGGCTTTGAAATTGAGTAATGGGTGGAGGCTAGAAGAATTGTGAGGTACTTGAGGGAAAAAGCTTAGATTGCTTTGAAGAGAATGTTGGTAGAAATATGAATGCTAAAGATACTTCTGATGAAGACTTGGAAGGAAATGATGACTATGTTATTGGAAAGTAGAAGAAAGGCAATCCCTTGTTTTAAAGTGGCAGAGAACTTGGTGAGATTGGGTTCTGATGTTGAACGGAAGGTAGAACTTGAAAGTGATGAACTTGGATATTTGGCTGAGATTTCCAAGTTAAGTGTGGAAGCTTCAGCCTAGTTTCTCCTTGCAGCTTATATAAAAATGTGAGAAGACAGGGATAATCTGAAAACTGAACTCCTGAGCACAAGGAAACCAGAAATTGATGGTTTCAAAAATTCTGAGTCTATCCAGATAGTGTGCTCTTGAGACTAGGGCCAACAGAGGCTCTATCAGGGACATCCATGAGTTTCTGGAAAGTGAGCCTCCAGAGAATAGTGCTCCATGGGGAGGGTTTAACTGTATTTGGAACCAGTCAGTCATTTCAATGGATGGCAAGATTTGAAATGAGTTTGTAGTAAAGATCTATGGAAGGTTCTCTTTTTTGATGGTTTGGGCACCTATAAACTACAGGCAAAGCTGGCAAGTTTTTACAAAATTTCTATGAGCAGAATCACTGCCAGCCTGGACTTAAAAGGACAGAGAAGAGACAAATTGAACAAGAATGAATTCAAGGGATGAACCATGGAAGAAAAGGTCTGGACCAAAAATATCTCCTCAGGCCAAGAGAGTGGGCCTACCCATGTATCTGGAAAGGATGAGTTCACCTTTGTGCTTGGAGGGAGTGGACCTTGCACCCCACTGTTCAGGTAGAAAGCTGCCACCCTAATGCTTAGAGAGGAGGAGCCTGTGCCCTGGGGTTTGCAAGAGCCTGACCACCATCCTGATAGTCGGGGAGGGTGAAGCCTTCACCCCAGTGTTTGCGGAGAGAATGGCCATTGCACAAACAATGGGAGCAATGGGGCTACCATTCCATCAGGCCCAGAGGACAAAACATCGATTCACAGATGACTCTCAGACCGTGAAATCTAATGGAGTTTATCTTGCTGGGTTTCAGAATTGTTTGGGACCTGTGACCCCTGTTTTTCTTCTGCTTTCTCCCTACTAGAATGGGAATGCCTATCCTGTGCCTATCCTATGCCTGCCCCTCTATAGTTTTTTAGAATTTTCTCGATTTCACAGGTCCACAAATGGGGAATTTGTGCCTCAGGGTGGACCACACCCATAACAGATTTTGATGAGCCTTTTTAGGTAGCATTGTTGCGATGGAATGACTGTATTTTGCGTGTAGAAAGAACATGTCTTTTTGAGTTCAAGAGGGTGGAGTTATAGTGGTTTGGAACTGTATGCACCCTAAAAAACAATGTTCTTAAATTGTAACTATTCCTGTGGGTGTGAACCCATTGTAAGTAGGACCCTTTGTTGAGGTTAGTTCAGTTAAGGTGTGGCCCAAGGTGGATCTTAATCCTATTATTAGAGTCCTTTATAAGGAGAATGAAAGTGAGGCAGAGAAAGAGAAAAAACAAACAAACAAACAAACAAACATGGAAAACAAGAAGCTGAAATTCAGTGGATCCCAGAGGAGAACAGCGAGGCCAGGAGATACCACCTTATGCATTGCCCTGTGACGGAGGAGTCAAGGATCATGGATTTCTGGCAGCAAGCTCCAGAATTCCAGTCTTTGGGAAGAAAGCATCACCTTGATGACGCCTTGATTTGGACATTTTCCCAGCCTCAAAACCATGAGCTAATAAATTCTCATTGTTTAAGCTAGCCCATTGCATGGTTTTTGCTTGAGCAGCCCAGGAAACTAGAACATCAGGATTAATTATGTAGAAACTTTTCTATATTCCCCGTCACTTAATCATAAAATTTAATAGTCTTATAATGCATACTATGTGACAAACACTGTTTTAAGAATTATTTATATCAGCTCATTTAATCCTTACAACAGCCTTTTGAAATAGACATTATTCTGTTTAACTCATGACAAGATAAGGAACTCAGAGAATTAAGTGACTTTGCCACAGTCATATAGCTAGTAAGTTGTGGATCCACATCCAATGGCCCCAGCATCTGCCTTTTATTATTACACTTCATCCATGGCCATCTTAACTTCTAAGTAATTCAGGTCCATCTCAACTAAAGCAGTAAACATCCTTGACTGAAGCAAGAACAAAAGACTTTTTTATTTTTTTCTGACTTGAAGTTATGCTTATGATATAGGTTGCATAGGAGTCCAGGTTCTACAAAAGATATTCAATAGAAGCCTATTGTTTTTTCTCAATTAAATAACGGTCTCTCTTAGCTTAATTAATTATAGTTTTATTTAAAGCTGGCCTAAAATTATAATAATGTGAATTCACTGGATTTTTAAACTAAAGAAATCATATTAAAATAAAGAAGAATTCAAATGATGTAAATTCTGAACTTTAATATTTTTGAAATATTTTAAAAGCTGAACAAAACAAAACACAAACTCTTGGGTGCAGAGTAATATTATCTCAGTTATAGAGAGATTAGAAATGGGACTTTGTGTTCAGTGTTCATAATTTAATTTCATTTTTAAACTTATTGTCTAAGTGCTTTAAACCAATGGTTGTTTTCAAACGTATCAACCTTTTTCATTAGTAAAAATTGAGAAAGTCACTGACCATCACTTATTCCCCTTTGGGAGCTAAAGACTTCAGCAGAAATTTAAAAAGTACTTAGAATGAAAAATGAAATTGATGCATTCCTCTTCATCCACCTCTACTTCTGTGATTGAAATTTTTAGAAATATTTTTATATTTTCATAATTTCGTTACCACCTCATTCCACAAAATATCCCATTTTACATGTGTCTGTTAGATTAGTTCTATTACATTTAGTTGATGAGGAAATTTTTCTTTCTATTCTTTATAAAGGAATATGCTACATATTTATTTGACCTTGGAGCTGAAACTTTAATAGAGAATTAAAAATTGGGAGTTTGATTAGGAAGCTAAAATGGCTTGATGTCTATATTTGAATGGTTCAATATATAAATATTGAAAAAAATCTAGACTTTCAAATTTCTCACACAAAATGCCTGAGATTTAGGCTTATTCACAATAGATGGAAAACAGAGAAGGGCAGTATAGGCTGTCCCATAGAGTTTTATAGTATTATCTTTTTCGAGAAACTTAATATGAAAAATTACATGACTATAATTTAAGACATTTAAAAAATAAATACCAGATATATACAGATAAGATAGATAAATGCATATATGAAATATATATGCATACATATTTACATATAAATGTATACACACACATTCAAACACACCCACACATATTATTTAAGTCCAAGTGTAATAGGCTTTAGTTTACCATATCTGTAATATCTCTGATGAATATGAATTTCTCCAAGACAGTAAGTTTTGTGTCTTCAGATTGTTTCTTTTTACATAAACATATCTGTTTGGTACAGGAAGATCAGATTGATGTTGAATAAAGAGGCAAGTACTCTTGACATTAAAACTTATTCTAACACAATTTTAAAACAAAGATTACCATGAAAGATGCTTGCCAAAGTACACCAGATAAACAGTGAGCCCTCTGAATCTTTAGATATCTCTTAGGGTTTTCTATGGTATATGAAAGCTATCAGTCAGTCCACAGCAACTTCTCAGGTATTTCAAACAGGAAGAATTTAATATAGGTAATTGATCACAAAAGAATGAGATGGGCAAGAGGACCAGAGAGGGGAAGGGGAAGAGTCTCACAATTTAATAACTATAGTAACTGCTAACACTTTTACCCATGGAAGAGAAAGAGGGAAAATGACATTACCCAGAATTTGTGATTGCTCTGCTATCAGGGCTGCTGGAACATCTGCTAAGGCTGCCATTGCTAATGTAAAAGCCATTGCTCATTTTGTAAGGAGTCTGGAACAAGTCTGCACTCCCATTGCAGTGCACTGATATATATATATATAGATTTTAGGAATTTTGTTTTCTAATTGTTGGTGATATGGTGAAATACAATTAATATTTGTTTATTAAGTATCTAATAAATTTACTAATCCCAATTATCAATATTCTAATCATTAATTTGTAGTTCCTTTTGGTTTTTCCATGTAAAAATTTTTGTCACTTGAGTATAATTACAACTCTTTCATACTTTAGGCAATTAGTTTAGTTTTTTTTTTTTTTTTTTTTTCTAGAAATTTGTCCCTTTTTTACAGTTTAAAAATTTATTGTCTTAAATATTTCCTAATGCCCTCTTATAGTCTTCTGGTTAGTATCTTCAGTATCTACAGTTATAGCTCCATTTTATTCTTAATATGTTTTGTATTTATTTCTCTCATTTTTTCTTGATGAGTCACACCAGAGATTTGTCAATTTTAAAAGTTTTTTTCTTCCAAAAACTAATTTTTTACATCATTGGATCATTTTTTCCCATTGTCATTACATTCCATTCTTCTTTTTATTATTATCTTCCTTCTACTCTATTTGTGATTTGACTGTTCCTATGTTCTTATAATGGATGTTTATCTCATTAAATTTCACCCTTTCT